>NW_028279897.1:0-53538 GCF_059751315.1 Micrasema longulum
TGTGGGACTCACAGTTCAATCTAGCGTGGTCACCCAACCCTACACTTATCAGCGGTAGGTACTGTGCACGTTGCTCGCCCATGTAAACACTATGTCATCCCAACCTGGGGAAAAACTACCGGGACTCTGCGCCTATTGAATATTCAATATGTACTGGGGTGACCAAATGTTGAGAGGTAATTGTATTCCTGAAGCAAGAAATATAATAATCAATTGTAAACGTATTTTCCTTAACACCTTGTTCTTATTCGTAAACCAACGGTGGCAATTTGATGATTATTTCCATTAAAGGGCTGTAACGTGTGAAAAAAATTAGATATGGCAATATGTGGAGGCCTCCGTGGTGTTGTGGTCAAGACGCTTGACTCACACACGAAAGGTTCCGGGTTTGATTCCCGGTGAGAACACAAAAATTAAAATGTGATTTTTCTCAAGCCTGGGTGTTCTGTGATGTAATTCACCACTGTAATTGGGCCTCCTGGCCTATTGTGGTGCAAAAATTAATTAATAAATATGGTTTTTTGTGAGCAGTTACAACTGCGCAGGACAAAACGTTGGGATAATACGAAAATTCGACAGCACATCACACGTGACCGCTGTGAAAATGAATACACGACGGCGCTTATTACGAGCAAATTCACGAAAAATATGATTTATTTTATACAAAGATGTATTGCAATTGTTAAAGTACGGACTAAATAGTAAAAATGATTGTTTTTGCTTCCATTTTCAGCAGAAAAGTACGCGGGAGCGACGTGCACACGTCAAGCAAATCGCCATTGTCAAAAGGTCCTGTCCGTGAATGTTCCCACGAGGACAATACAACCGAGCGCAGTAATGGGGGTAATCATTATTCCGCGGAGATAGCCTGCCGTCTATCTCGGTGAAGATGTCTCGGGACAATTGTTTTGTCCTACAAATTGCTGTGTACACGTGGACAATGGTTGGGTCCTGGGACAAGACAACATTATATTGTCTTCGTGTAAACGATCTTTACGGTTGACGTAACAGAGATATTAAATTAAAAACTTGTTTTAGTTATATGGCAATATTTTAGTAAATGGACTGACATCTTAAACTGACGAGTCTTTGAAAATTAGTAAAACATTCGATAAACATGCTTTTAGTTCTACGAGTGCACAAATCAGTCATTTCGAGAAACTTGAAAATGCGGGTAATGCATATTTTCGCCATATTTTATAGCAAAATTTGTCTTAATTGATATAAGCAGTAAAGACGTTTAGATCTTTCACGTAAAAAGTGCATTATATAGCACGGGTGATAGCAAAAAAAACAAGTTTTAGTAGTGCAAGAAATGATTTTGATTGTTCTAATGCATTAGTTTTGGTTGTTAATATCGCAAATTCACTACAAATCATAACCTGCCCACATGCCTTCCTATCCCGTACAATCCTTGATAATCCCCGCTAAATCAAAAAATAAAACCGCCGCTATATTTGTTCATATCGCTCTAGTAATGTGTCTCGCTATTATCACATAAGCCGGTATATATATATATATATATAGTTGGATAATTTATATAGCGCCATTTTTGTGAAAATCACCTCAAGGGCACTGTACAATTAATAAATATCCCAGTACGTCTTGCAGCTACAGAGCGCATGGACGGTTGGGATTCTAGTTCCTCGTTTTCAATTAAGATCAATAAAAAAATATAACAGATAGGAGCTAGATTACAGGACGTCTTGCAGCTACAGAGCGCATAGACAGTTAGAAATTTAGCCCCCATTTACACATTTTAAAAATTGACAAATAAATTTAGTGTATTAATGATACTAAAAAAAAATAAAAAAATAATATGAATAATAAAAAGGAGTAAGATTACAACACGTCTTGCAGCTACTAAGCGCATAGACGATTGGAATTCGTACTCTTCACATCTGGATAAAATTTGAGTCTTTCCCCACCAGCTTTTATGAGCCCAAGCTCGCAGAATTTTATACGAAAAATCACTACAGAAACAAACAAACGCCTCATCTGAATAGTATTTTTTTTTAGTATTGGCACATCTAGTAATAACTCCCAGATATATATATGTATTTGTGGAACATAAAATTCAGACAGAAGGTAAAGAAATATGTGTGAAAACCTTTTTTAAATATATGTAAATTGTTATTACTAGAGCACACGTAAGATATGTTTTTGTGTGCCCTATTTTAAGATTTACAATAAATAAATAATATGGTCAAAATACGCAGCGATTAGATTACCAAATAATACAATTCTTTATGCAATCTCTTCACAACAATAAAGGTTTCAGCTCTTTAACTTCACTAAAATCATCAAATGGAAAAATTTAAGAAGTGTGGATGTTCAAACATAGGCAAAAATGGTGAATGTTACACAGTGTGTAAAGTGGCCACTTGAACTAGCCAATGACAGTTCATAAGCCCTATAAATGCCTAGACTTTCATATTCCCTTCTTTACGGTATTCTCCATTCATGTTGTAATTTGTTAAGCTTTATGCACCATTAAATGCAAATCAGCTGTTGATAGTGATAATTAAATGGGTTAGGTCCAAAACTTGTCTCCCATTTTTCGATCACGGTTTTTATAACACATACAAATTGTCTCCAAAATATGTTTTTTTAAATTAAAAAGAAATGGCGTCATTATGATTTGTCCAAATGTTTCATCATTGGGGTCATTTTTGGAACAGTTGTAAAATCACACATTATTAGAAAATGAGAAACAATTTGGGGTAGGGTAGGTTCGAGCCTCGGACCTCTGGGCAGTGAGTCAACAACCATAGCCACAGGATCACAAACCAATTCTTAATATGATCATAAAAATGTTTTTATCTTTTTTTCAATAAAATATGTGATATAACTTATTGTGAAGACTTGCGACGCATATAAATATTTTAAAAAATAAATAAAATTAATACGTCTATGATTATTATGTATTCCAGTCACGATTTTAAACCACAGATGTATCCTCGCTGCTTTATTGTGTCTGGTCTTTTTTGATTTAAATACGATATACCTTGTAATAAGTAGATACTTTAAGAAAACTTCAATTAATCAATATATATTATCTTTGATCTTTTTTCGCTATAAGATAAGCAAAAGAACTAATATAGTATTATTGTATAATGCGAAATAACATTTTAAAACGGGTCAAAAACATCATCAACAGAATAAACAATAAACCACTGGCCATACCCGATGGTGCATAAGGCCGTTTATTGTAAAGCTATGTGCACCGTATTTTGATCATCTGTTGCAGGAAAGGAAGGTGTGAATTCTCACACTTCAGGCGCTTGAACAGAAACAATGAAATAGTGCAGCGTTAAATCGACTATTTTGCAATGTTATTTAAATATAATTACGAATTGTCCAGAAGGAGCGGAGAATCATATTCGAATACATCGGACTGTGTCCAAATAACCCTACACGTTCGCCGCGTAATGTTTGTCAGATCGCGAAAAATACAATCATAACACAAATGTAAGATAATTATATTATAAAAAAAGCAATTTTTTCAATTCTCTAAAATTTTTGTTTTACACGCGGAAAAATTGATTGACACAACAGAGTAGATAAGTAAAGGGTCATTTAATACAAGTAATTTTATTAATGAACTTTGAAGTTAACGAATAAAACTAATTTTATTCTACATAAAACGAATATTTTTATGTCATGTTAAAAAATATTTGATGTTTTAAAGATAATTATTTATTTTATTAGGTAAACAAACATTATGAACACAAATATTGCCAATTTCTTTGTATAATATAAGAAACTCATGCACACACCAAAAATATTGTTTACACTTAATAAAATAATTTTAATTATGCTCATTATAATAAATGTAACAGAAACGAAATGAAAAAAAATGTAAATAAAGATAAAGTTTAATATTTGCTTCTCTCAAAATTTCTATAATTTTTCACCTAAATTCACATACATTGTCACCAAAAATATCAGCCTCGGTAAATATATTGTTATATTGGTCGCATATTTTAGGTATTGTGGATTGTTTGGAATAGTTTGTCGACTCGTTTTCTGTGTAAAACAGAAGATTTTGTCTTGTCTGTCTAGATGGCACACGGAATGGAATACTGAAGGAAATAATGTCGGTCTTATGGCGTTGTTTAATCCAAGAGGTCCAATTGTCATAATTTCTCTCATTGGAAGAGCAAAGTAGCGTATAAAAATTGACTACCCTGGCAACACTTACAAAATGGCCAATTTGTTTTCTTGAACAATCTATTGGATGGAAAAATAATAAACATTTAGTAATGCATTTGCTTCTTACACGTGAAATGTAATCCCATCCTGTGTCTTTAAGATCCCAGCAGTAATTATTGTACACGCAAAACATTGTTTGGCACAAAAGAGTAAATAAGTAAAGGGTCATTTTAATAAGAGTAATTGAACTTTGAACTTTTAAAATAAAACAAATTTTATTTTACATGAGGCGGATATTTTTATGTCATGTTAAATAATATTTGATGCCACTGTGATAAGTAATGTCGTTCAAATGTCCACCACGGTGTTGTTTAATCTGAGAGGTCCGATTTTCATTAGTTCTCTCATTAGGTAAGCAAAATAACGTCGAAAAATTGACTACCCGGGCAACACTAACAAAATGTCCATTTTGTTTTTTTTTTACAATCTGACAGGTGAAAAAAAATTTTTTTTTAGTAATGAATTTGTTACTTACACATGAAATGTGATACCTTCCGGTTTCTTTTAGATCCCAGCAGTATCTTTACACTTTAAAACGACTCAACACGGCATAGTTGAATTCAAATCGGGAGTTGCATACTGAGCAACGTCTACAAAGAAACTAATGGGTCAAAACGTAAAATTACTCCTTTAAGAGTAAGTTAGTCGCCTTCTGTTTGCTGCGCATATGCGGTTTCTGGACTATTTTTAATTCAATGGTTATTTATTACTTTAGTTTTAATAGCCCCAAAGGTTTTATCACCATTACTTTTTTCCCTGTTTATTAATCCGATTACAGATTGTCTCAATTGTTCATATCATCTCTATGCAGATGATTTACAATTATATCTTCATTGCAGACCTGAAAACACCAGCGAAGCAATAGAATCGATGCCTAATACACTAAATTGCGTTGGTCAAAGATTGCTTGGTAAGCTAGACATACCTTAACTTAATCCTCTTATTGTCAATGGTACCAATATTCAATACAGAAAATCCGTAAAAAATCTAGGAGTACAAATGGATGAACATCTTTGCCGGCGAGCTCATACTAATGAATTAAGCCGCAAAATATTTTTCAGTCTACACTCACTTAGAAGGTTGCAAAAATTCTTACCCATTAATACTAAATGCACCCTTGTACAAGCATTACTACTACCTATTCTAGATTACGCTGATGTTTCCATGACTGATTTAAGCTGTGAACAACTCGATAAACTTGAACGACTTTAGAATACATGCATAAGGTACATTTTTGGTTTTAGGAAATATGACCACATTTCTGACTATCGTAGGCAACTGAAATGGCTAAAAATTAGACAGCGGAGAGACTATCACTCCCTCTCACTTCTGTTTAATGTACTTCATAGTCCTAACGCTCCTATATGCCTGCGTGAAAAATTTCAACGCTCATCAGTTCATGGTTAACCTCTTCGTTCTAATTCTCAAGGCACTCTCTTAATACCCATCCACAATTCCTCTTTCTTCTCTAACTCAATATAGTGTCTATGCGGCTCGACTGTGGAATCATCTCCCATCCACCATCAAAGATGTTACTACATTATCTCACGTCACGTCATTAAATCACGTCTGAAAAAACATCTCCTTTCTCTTCCTTAATCTCTGCTCCTTTCCTTTTTCCTCTTTCCTCTGTTTTCCTTTTACCCATTGAATAATAGTTTTTATTTAAGGTAATTTATAAACAAATACGTTAATTTCAATTTTTTTATATTTTTAACTTTTTAATCTTTTATTTTCAATTGAATATGTCCTGTTACTTGAATTATAAAAATAAATCTTTTATTTTATTGGTTGGTTGGAAGAATTGCCATTTGGCAATAAGCCCGCCAATGTACAAATAACATTAAGTACAAAAAGTTAAATAAATAAAAAATATATATATAAATAATTATTAAAATACATTAAACGTGTTTTTCAAAAGTAGTGTCAGCATGAACTCGTATATTATGGTCACACTATCAGTAATAAGTAGGCAGTAACAAATGATTTAATATTCTTAGATACAAGCTACTGGGTTTGGTTTCATTATGAGTACATGAAAGAGTAAAGAAGGATAATATGACATACCATTATTTTAAAGTTTATAATATCAAATAGGCAAAAAGGGGAAAACAAAGTGTTAATTATAATAAAAAGCCCCAAGGTACGAAAAAAACGCATTTCAATAAAATAATTGATGTATAAATTTGTTTTTTATTTATCAAAAGCATAGAAAATAACAATAAAATTATCATGGACTACTGAACTGCATAAAATGCAGTTCATCAGCAGGTGCTTATAGTTAAGTTCTAATATATATACATAATCTTATCTCTTAAATTCTATAAACATATAAAAGTTTTTATTACTATGGAAAAAAAGAAAAATATGTACATCGAAAATAAAAAAATATCCAAATCATATCGAATCGGTGCAACATCGTTTGGTAAGAAAAGTAGCATGGATGATTGGTCTCGAGAGGGGAGACTACACTTATGGAGAAATGGAGTCAATGTTAAAAATCTCAAGTCTACAAAAACGTAGAAATAACATTGACTCCATATTTATGTTAAATTTACTGAATGGTTTAATTGATGTACCATCGTTACTGGAACAAGTGGCATTCAATGTTTGAATCTGCCAGTTGCGAAATAATGATGTGCTGTTCCTTGATCAACACATCACACACTATGGCTTGCATGCACCAATGTCCCGATTATTTCGTATTGTGAACTTAAGACAAGATCTGGACTTTTTTGGTGTAAGTCTTTATAGATTTGAAAAATCACTAATATAGACCGAATCTTGTCTAGAAGTAGTAATTTTTTTTGTCCTTGCTTTAATTTTATTTAATTGTATTTTATTTTGTTAGTGCCTGTATTTATTATAAGTAATTGTATTTACCATCGCTAGAATGAATTGCATAAGTCTTAACTTAACTCTTAGGCGACTGTGTGGTAAAACTATGTACGATAGATGCACATTTGTGTTGAGTTGAGGCTAAGATAAACACTATCGACAAAATCAAGAAAGTAGCTCTGCACTGGTTTTGACGTGTAGAGCGAATGGACAGCGAAAGAACGGCTAAAAATATTTACAATACAAATGTTGATGGATGCAGAAAAAAGAAAGACCGAAAAAGAAAAATCATGACCAAATCCAACAAATACTTAAAGATGGACATGACAAAAGTCGGAATAATCAGCGCGCGTGCATGAGAAGATGTATGAATGCAGAGGAAACGAGATCTGTTTGCAAAGATAGTGATGTGGCGTTCTATCCTCTCTGCCTACCCTTAAGGGGAAACGGCGTGATGGTATGTTGTTGTTTAATGGAATCAAATCCGTAAATAAATTACAAAAATGAAAAACTTTTTTTTTATACAAAAATATTACAATTTCAGGTAGAACTATTTTTTTCATTGTGTGTCATATTACACCACAGGACTATTTCACCCCACTTTACCCTATCAATAAGAACTGCGTGTCTATTAAGAAATACATGGTAAGTTAATAATTCATTACATCCTAAACATGAACATTACCAAATAACATGGCCATTGTATGATCGCTTAAGCAGTAAGTTTTTTAAATACAAATTATTTACTGTAATACAAGGCATACGACATTTCTACAGGGGAGAAACCATTTATTAGATCTACGCGATTTGAATAACTTTTGAGCTGAACAAAACTACCAAATAAGTTTTGTTATAAGTTTGTTAACACAGATTTTATCGAAACCACCTCCTTTTTTCACATTCATCTTTGAAAAAAATCTATTTTCCTTTCAAATAAATAAAAAAAAAAAAAAAATGTAGTTATGCAGAAAGCAGCCAGCCATAGAAAAGTAAAACTGAGATAATAGCACCTTTATGAAAAGAGAGAATTATCAAATCATCACAACAATGAATACACTGAATTAGCGAAGAATACACAAGTTTTCTTTTTCATTACAAACAAGAATCTAATTATGTATTTGACCAGTTTCAATGATTTTGAAAGTAACACAAAAATGTTCTAGTACTGTGGGTGTTTTCTGAATATTAAGAAATGCCATTTTCGTGATTGACACCATTTTCAGAAGGTGATTAATACAGCTTTTTGTATGAAAGCGGTCTGGCTGTTTTTAGCAGAACATAGAATTGAACATAGTTATACAGAAAGCAGCCAGCCATAGAAAAGTGAAACTGAGATAATATCCATTTTGTGAAAAGAGTGAATTATAAAATCTACGCAATAGTTTGAATGTTTTTGACTTTAACAAACGATTAACAATGAATACATAAGTTTTTTTAAATATTACAAACAAGAATCTTATTGTGTATTTGACCAATTTAAAAGATTTCTAAAGTACCATAAGATATTTCTAGTTTTGTGAGTATTTTCTGCAAATTGAGAAATGCCGTTTTTGTGATCGGCACCTTTTTCCGGAGGTGATGAATACAGTTTTTATATGAAAGCGGTCTGGTTCTTTTTATCAGAACATAGAATCGACCTTAATACACCCGATAACATCAATATCTCATTTTTCCGAAATTGTGGACTGGCTGCTTTCTGCATAACTACGTTCAATTGACCTTACTGCAACCGATAACATCAATATATCATTTTTTCAAAATTGTGGACTGGCTGCTTTCCGCATAATTATGTTCAATTTATCTTCAATTTTTGGGTGGGTACGTATGAACTAAGGGAACGCGTACGCCACGGTACCCATATCTACGCACCGATGTGACATTCCTTCATTATGACGTCATAGATAATTTTTCCCGAGCAATTACTAAGATACACTACCGATGATCTACCGTTAAGTTTTGAGGTAGGTGCCTCGGTACTCATTGCAAGTGTAAAAAAAATTCCACCAAGAAATGATTGCTTTGACAATTATTTTAAAATTTTCATAATACTTTTTTCAAAGTTTTTCGCAAATATTATAATACACTCATATGTCACACTCAGAGACAGGTAGATATTACTTATGACTTATGTTTTATCAAATAAAAAGGAATATTTTTTATTATCTTTCATTGATTCACTTAGTGATACCTACAATTTGTTGCCTTGAAAAACGTACTTATATTGACAATATTTGAGTTTGTCCAAATGTTTGTAGACAAAAGACTGGATTTTACCCCCTCGGGAGTCATCAGGATTAACAAATTACAACAGGGATGGAAAAAACCTTAAAAAGGGAATATTGAAATCAAGGCATTTACAGGGCTTATGACATGTCATTGGCTGGTTTGTGCGGCCACATTACACACTGTGTAACATTCACCAATCTGCAAATGTTTGACTATCCATATTTCTTCTATTCTTCTATTTGTTGATTTTAGTGAAGTTGAAGATAGTTGTAAAGAGATTCATCTGAGTGAAATATTTCACATACTAGACAACCAACTGGTCCAAGTAGCAGTTTAAAAATTGACTTATGTTTTATCAAATAAAAAAGAATATTTTTTATTATTTTTCATTGATTCACTTAGTTAATTCCTTCAATTTGTTGCCTTGAAAAACGTACTTATATTGACAATATTTGAGTTTGTCCAAATGTTTGTAGACAAAAGACTGGATTTCACCCCCTCGGGAGTCATTAAGATTTACAAATTACAACAGGGATGGAAAAAACCTTAAAAAGGGATTATTAAAGTCTAGGCATTTACACGGCTTATGACCTGTCATTGGCTGGTTCAAGTGGCCACTTTACACTCTGTGTAAGATTCACCAATCTGCTAATGTTTGACCATCCATATTTCTTCAATTCTTCCACTTGTTGATTTTAGTGAAGTTAAAGAGCTGGAACCTTTAATGTTGTGAAGAGATTCATCTGACTGAAATATTTCACATACTAGGCAACCAACTGGTCCAAGATGAAGTTTAAAAATTTGAAAATTGTTTTCCGGCCAGGTGCTATCAATTTCAAATTGTCCACAATAAAAGAACTTGTAGCTGCATAGTGAAGATTGACCCATAAATCTCTTTCCAGTGAGTCAGCGATGTTTTTCTCGGAAAAGAACACTTTCTATTTCTCGATTCACCACATTATTCCTCAACAATTTTTTTCTGTTCAGGGTTCCAAGCTTGAATGGAATGACCTACCTCCTCATATGAAAAATGCACATACATTTTTTGACATCTTTTAAGAAACTAACCTCCCTTAATTTTTTTTTTAAATTTTTTATTCCTTTTCTTTCCTATATTCTGTTCCATTCCATTTCCAAACTCGTTACCTGTGCCCCGATAACAACGGGAAGTCAACAAAGAATACAACAGAAATTGTCTATAAAGTAAAATATTTTTTTTATCCTCTTAAAAAACCGTGGTAAAAAATCCCTAGCGCGCGGTGATGTAACATTGTGTTACCACTAGTAAAAGACGGAATATTCAAAAGTTCAACATTTAAAAAAAATATATGGTAAAATACTATTTGTCAATTCCTTTGCAATATATTTATGCAAATGCACATATAATTTTGCCTTATTATAGCGAAATTAATAAAAAAAAAATACATACGCCGCTCATATTACTCGCGTGCTTCCCCCATCACTGTCATTAACCGACTGAATCAGTTTTACACAACATCCGCCTCAGAACAGCGTGACTGTCTTCCTTGTTATGAGTTCTGTCTTTATGCTCTCTCTTTTACAGATGTGTTTCTGAATTAGCGGACATTCATTCTTCGCCTAACAAGGATAAATATTTTTTGTATTAACATTTAGCATAGTTTTACAAATTTTATTTTCCAAATCAGGTGTAAAAATATCCGTTTGAAGATTACAAAAAATACGTGTTCATTATTTTTTTTAAATAGAGATATATCAAGTCTTTTGTTCTATGTTGACTAGTGACATCACACCGCACAAGAGTTAAACAAATATGTGAATAAAATAAAATAAATAAAACAATATTGTTTTTAACGACTTTTTTTTTTTTTCACCGACCGGTTTCTAAGCAAACAAGCTTCTTCGTCAAGGTTTACGTAACTAATAAATTAATTCCTATTTTATTTTTTATCATGTTCACTTAATACTACATCCAATAAATCAAGTTTTTTTTTTTCTTACAAGGGTGGTAATTTGATATCAATACTTTCGAAGCTAGACAGGAGAGGACTAAAAGAAATATTGTTAATTTGGTTATTAATTATTTTTTTCTAATTATGAATCGCTTTTTTAATTTCTAAGATTTCTAAGTTGTCTAATTTTAATATTTTATTTTCAACATTAAGTATTTTTAATCCAGAGTCTTTATTGAAGTTATGATTATTTTCTATGAGATGATTTACGAATTCAGAAAAATTATTATTATTAAAGCATCTTGAGTGTTCTTTTACTATAATGTTAAAGTTTCTTTTAGTTTTTCCAATGTAGATTGAATATCAATCATTACAATTCAATTGGTATATCCCAGATTTATCATATTTTTGGACCTTGTCTTTGTGATTTTTTTAAAATGCTCCTAGTTGTCTAGAAAGCCGGTTCAATGTTTGATGGTAGGAAATAAGATAATTGTTTTGAAAAAATTAATTTATAAAAAGAATCCGCCTTCATTGTTTAGGTGGGCTTGCTTTATTTACTATGGGAGTAGAATATAAATATGTATTTATACGTTTGCGTTTTTGTTTTTGATTTAATACATTTTTATTAGCAATCTGTTTTAATGTATTAAGTTCTTTTTAAATTTAGTATCATCTAGTGAAACGTTAATAAACCTATGTATCATTGAATGGAATGCGGAATGTTTATGGGCAATTGGATGATTTAAAGAATTATGAATAATTGTGTCTGGTTTGGTTTACGGTATATATCTAAATCATTTTTTAAATTTTTTTATTGTTAAAGACAAGTCAAGAAAGTTTTATTTTTTATCCTTTTCTATTTTTAAAGTAAATTTTATTTGTTTACGTAATGAATTTAGGAAATTAGGAAATGACTGAATTTCTCGATCCGACCCTGTAAATAAGCAAAAAATATCATCCACACAACGACGCCATAATTTGATACGTTTGATAAGTAGCGATGTGCTTACAATTATGTCATTCTCCAGTTCATTCATAAATTTGTCAGCAAATAACGGGCTAGACGGTTGACCCATCGGCAAACCCTGTGTTCGGAATATTTGTACACTAATTTGAAATGCCTTAGTCGACAATATAAAATTGAACATGTTTTCAATCAAAAATAAAAAAACACACATTTTCGTTCATAAATTTCGATTTTACATAATGTAAAAGTATATAAAAGACAGTCGAAGATAATTCTATTTGTAATGGGGGACCTGATCCCACATTCCTTATCATAATATAACGCAAATTATATAAGTATGTTTATTATCTCAGATGTGCAAACTACAAAACATCTGCAATTCGAAATTAAAAGAGTAAATTAAGGTACAAATTTAAAACTATTTTTCTTTTTATTTTCTGGTTGGTTGGAAGATATTGTTTTAAGCAATAAGCCTTAATGATTTGAATAAAAAAAACAATGCCATCTACTTGACAATAACCCGATAAATATAATGTTATTGCAAAAAAATCGTTATTAAAATAGCGCAAGATAATGGTTTAATGATATCGTTATCATGAATGCAATCAGTGCATTGTGCTTTCGCTGGAGAAGTGGTGAATTAGAGCACGTGACGATGGTACAGACAGGTAGACCGCTCATGGATGGCCAGGGTCAACAACTTCTGGTGGTGAATCACCAATGGCGAGTCATGATCTGAATCATCAGGGCAGGAGAGATGAGGGACCAACAATTACTAGACTGTGACTGGTGCACTTTACCTGCAACGGGAAATAATCATCGCCGACTTATCATTCAAATTATGCATTTCAGCTTCATTATCAAGACAATATCATACGATTTAGCAATTTTTAAATGCCGTTCTTTCAAAATCACGACATTAAAAAAAAATACTAAATTGAGTTTTTCTACTGACATTTCTTGGTGATTTACAACCCCTGCTTACACTTGTTACAACATAGAAATTTGTTTAGTCTCCCACCAGTCTGTCGATGTCGGTCACGACGAAACTCGGTAACTGGTAAAAAAAATATAAAATAATTATAAATAAAAGTGGAATAAAACTATAAAGTATTTTTATTATTATAAAAAAAAATTACATTGAAAAAAAACTATGATTTTCTAAGGTATTATTTATAAAAAAATATAAAAAGTAACTAAAATATAACACATCACTTTTTGAGCACCTAATTATACACTTTGAAGTTAAGAGTAAACTTAGGTAGATATACAAAGCATTTTAGTAAAAAATATTCTAATGATTGAAGGAAATAAATCGATTTCAAAATTGATTCATACAAAAAAAAATTAGAAACGAAATACTCACATGCATTTAAATTCACGTAAATTTTGAGCATTTATTTTAATATTCCAGGTTTAATTTCGTCTTTAATAATCGTATAAATGATCAAAATATTTGATTTCAAACAATTTTTAATCGAATGTTTTTTTTGCTTTTTAAGATGATTTTTTTGGTTGTAAACATTTATTTTCTATGGTTGGTTTTTTTTAGAAAAAAAATAAAGCCGTCAAATGACCCATGTAAACATTAAAAAAATATATTTTAATTTGAAATTCACGCGTAGGAAAATATGTAGGTGAGCATTCATTTTTATTTTAAACTTAATGTTTTCACGATTAAAAATACTGATTCATGATTCATAATTCATGATTCATGATTGTATTTTTAAAAATATGAATATCTTTTGCGAAATTCAATAGGATAAATTGTTTTCTAATTACGTAAAGCACGTTAAAATTATTTGTCAGGTGGCGGGAATCAAATTTGAAATTGCGCAATTTGGATTTCATTTGTTTACACATTAGTATAAAACACAAGGAGAAATGGGGGTGTATTCCGTAATTACATAATAAAATGTTGATAAACGGAATGTTTTACCCGAGTAAGTAGACATAAAATATATTTATACGTTGAAAATATATTAATATATAATATTAATTCATTTTAATTGACTGACTAACAAAATACTTGTGTTTCTCTCATAGAATTAAGAATAGTACAGAAGGAGCGTAGCATCATATTAGAATACATCCGACTGTGTCTAAAAAAGCCCTCCCTTTGCCACACTTTCGCCACGCGCATGCGTGAAGTTGCCGTGTAATGTTGCCAGATCGCAAAAAATATACTTATAAAACAAATGTAACATATTTTTTTTTTTTAATCAATTTTTTAATTTCTAACATTGATGGACACAACAGAGTAGATAAGTAAAGGGGCATTTAATAAGAGTTATTTAATTAATGATTTTTGAACTTAAAAAAATGCAACAAATTTTATTTTACATAAAACGGATATTTTTATGTTATGTTGAATAATATTTGATGATTTAAAAATAATGTCAGTCAAATGTCCACCACGTCGTTTTTTTATCCGAGAGGTCCGATTTTCATTAATTCTCTCATTAGATAAGCAAAGTACCCTAGAAAAATTAACTACCCTAGCAACACTAACAAAATGTCCATTTTGTTTTCTTTTTCAATCTGACATTCCTCTCCATTAATACATTGTTTCATGCAGGCACAAAGTTTATTTAGATTTCTAAAATGTCCCCCTTCAAATTGTTGAATTTGATCATGCCGTGTCTTTCTCGGTCTTCCTCGTTATTTGCATTCATCAACATTCGCATTGTTTAATCCTTTAAGCCTTTCTTTCGGTGTCCAATAACTCCAAATGTCCAAACCAACGCAGCACTCTATTTATGATTTTGTCATTGATGCTTGTCTCAGCCTTACATGATGCATGGATCTCGACATTTGCATCCTATCATACATAGTTTCACAAGCATTCAGCCAACTTTTATTATTTTTTCCAATTTCATACTTCTCTACACAAAAATTTACACATATAACATATTATTTTTCTAAAACAAGATCCCACCAAGTCATTTTTTGTAGTCGAGTACTATGACACGATTTGCGATTTTTAAATAACCCCACTTCGCCTGTTTATCTGAGAGAGCTCATCCAACCTCTTTCACAACTCGGAGTATCTGTTCGTACCATTTATATGCCGATGATTTGCAATTGTATATTCATTTCGAAACCGTCAACATTGTTGAAACACATATACTTTTCATAAATCCAACAAAAACATAAATTGTACTTGTTGGTAGTAAACAAATGTATTAAAAAATTAACTTTTCCACACTTCCTCTTTTCAAAATAAATGCTACAGATATCCCATTCATGAAGTCAGTCTAAAAATCAGGTATTATTATTCATAAGCATTTAGGGTGGCACGATCAGGTTAACAAAGTTAGTCGTCAACTTTATAGCAGTTTGCACTCACTTAAAAGATTACAGAATTTCTTGCCAATTAGAGTTAAGCAAACATAAGTCCAGAGCTTACTTCTTCCACTCCTTGACTATGCGAATGTGCGTTATCCAGATGCTAACTCTGAATTACATTATAAGTTAGAACGATTGCAGAATATTTGTATACGTTATATCTTTGATCTTTGCAAATTTGACCACATAACCGAGAATCGAACGCGACTACACTGGCTCAGGCATAGAAGAAACATTCACATTCTATCACTTCTTCACAATATTTTAAATAATAATACTTCGCCTGTTTATCTGAAAGAGCTCATCCAACCTCTTTCACAACACGAACTATCTCTTCGTTCTAGTAACGCGAGAACCCTTTTAATGCCCTGTCATCGCTCTAATTTTCTTGCCTCCTTTTTCACAGTAGTAGCCGCTCGATTGTGGAATAATCTACCCACTAATGTTTAAGACGCCTCTTCTTTATTAACATTTAAATCAAGATTGAAATGTCACTATCTAAATATTTAAATTGTTTCTTTATCCTTCTTTTTTCCTTCCCATCCCCTTTCCTCTCTTCATTTTATGGTGTAAATATTTTTTCTTTATACATACATTTATTTTTGTTGATTTTTGTTTTTAGTTTTTGTATAAAATTGTAAGATTCAATATGTCCATGTATTTATATTTTTCTCAAACTGAACGGTTTGGGTAGGTAGGAAGAAATTGCCTTAAGGCAATATGCCCGCTCTTATATGTACATATATTGTTTATGTATATAAAGTGTCAAATAAATAAATAAAAATAAATAAAATGACAATCTACGTGTCTTTCAGTTATTCCATGCTGACTCAATTGCTCGGTGATAATTTATGAATTCGAAAATATTAAAATATCGTAAAAAATGTCGACAGTAGTTTCGAAAATAATCCCCTGTGTCGTTGTCGTACGTAGCTCATTAATCACAAGTATTATTTCAAACCCGGCACTTATATATCAAATAACAGTTTCAAACCCTTTCTGTAGATTGGGACCCGTCCCACTTGCACAATGGACTTGCAGGCTGCAGTGCAAAAAGTGCATTAGTCGAAAGGACAATGCCTCCACACGTAATAATTACACTACTATAAAATGCAAATTTGCAATCGTCGTTAAAATTACAAATTATCCCTTCGCAGCACGGCAATGCACCTACGTCCTGCAAGCCTTATGTATGTTTTTTTGTATGTTTTTCAATAGTTACATAATTTATACACGAAGTGCGAATGGGTATGGTAATAACATAAGTTTGTATTTTTCACCAAAATAAAAGTAATAATGTGCCGTACATAGAATTAAGAATAGTCCAGAAACCGCATACGCACATCAAACAGAAGGCGACTAAACTACTCATAAATGAGTAGGTTTACGTGTTGACCCATTAATTTCTTTGAAGACGTCGCTCAGTACGCAACTTCTGATTCGAATTCAACTATGCCGTGTTGTGTCCATTTAAATTGTAGAAATACTGCTAGGATCTTAAAGAAACGGGATGGAATCACATTTCATGTATAATTAGCAAATGAATGTGTGTGTTACCAATGCATTACTTAAAAATTTAATTATTTTTCCATCTGTCAGATTGTCTTAGAAACAAAATGAACATTTCGTAAGTGGTGCCAGGGTAGTATTTTTTTTAACCTACTCTTCTCATCTAATGAGAGAACTAATGAAAATTCTATCTCGGATTTAACAACTCTGTGGTGGAGGACATTTGACCGACATTATCTTTAAAACATCAAATATTATTTAACATGATATGAAAATATCCGTTTTATGTAAAATTAAATTTGTTTTATATTTTAAGTATAAAGTTCATTAATTCAATTACTCTTATTAAATGACCCTTTACTTATCTACTCTGTTGTGCCAATCAATATTTCCGAGTGCGCAATAAAATTTTTGAGAAATTAACAGATTTCTTTTTTTTTCCTATACATTTGTGTCTTAATTATATTTTTTCTCATCGTGCAACATTACGCGGTGACATCACGAATGCGCGAGGCGAAAGTAGGGCATAGTGGGGGAATTATTGGATGTATTCATGTGGACAGTCCGATGTATTCAGGTATGATTCTACGATCCTTCTGGACTATTCTCAATTCTATGGTGCCGTATAATAAATAGATAAAAATATTGATTTTTTTTAATATTTGGAGTTACCGAAGTTTACCTCTCACATACAAATTTTACATCCAAATTATCGTCGCACTGAACTTCCTCACTGTCTTCACAATTGAAAATGAACGACAGTCCCAGTCAGTTCAGATTTCAACTGAAATCCTTTTTTTTGCAAATCATTCGCTCAATTTAAAATCAAATTATTTAATATGCAGTGTTAGCTTTTATCATAGTTACAATGCAAGTTTTAAGTATAATAAAAATAAATCTTTACTAACCATAATAAATAATGTGATAAATATGAAAATAAAACAATGGTATACATGGTTAAATTTCAGACTTATTGCCACTAGCAATTTCTTACATTCTTACCAAAACCAAGTAAAAAATAAAATAATAACAACTCATAAAAAAAAAAAAAAACAAAGATGAAAAAAAAAAGAAAGCACAAGCAGTTCAACAACAATAACAACAACCCATCACGCCGTTTCCACGTAAGGGTAGGAAGAGAGGATAGATATCCATTTATAGTATTGAAAGTAAAGTAAAGCGCCCTTGAGGGGATTTTTCTTAAAGAATGGCGCTCTATAAATCATCTAATATTATGGATGCCGAATTCAGGAAGAGAGATTTTAGCCTAGGCCTTATTAATTGCTTCTCGTTTCAGACACGTTTTTATTTTCTTAGCCGATGTCATGTCTATGCTATACATGTCGTTGTGTGAGTTTGTAGTTTATCAGTATTGGTTCACTAGTGCATCCGTTTACTACAGACCCGTATATTGTGTATATAAGTATACAAAATACATGTACACGTAAGTATATGCATTTGGTTGTAAACTACCAAAGATAAAACCTAACGAAACCAGTTTCTGCGCAGTGTGACGTCACGAGAGGTTGACTCGTTGCTAAAGGCTTCGGTCAATTTAATGCACGTGGTTTTCATAGTAAACTGATGCAATATTTTTATTATATGACGTTTAATTTATTTTCAAAAAGAAATTTAATTTTAAAATGTTTTAAAATTGTTTAGGTATTATTTGTTTATTTTGAAAACTGGCCGAATAGTTGTAGTCACACCATTTGCGTTAAATTAATCATGAATCACATAATACGTATATTTATTTTTGAAACTGTCAAAATGACAAGCAACACTCACATATACACACAAGAAACAAAATGCGAAGAGGCCAGTAATCCTTTATCTATAGTATTTATTTATTTATTTTATTTTTCCTTTCAAAACTACATTCGTTTACATATTCATGATTTTTTTTAAAGTTTTTAGGCTGTGCCCGTTTTAAGCCATAATAATTAACAAAAAAAATATGTAGCATGATTAATTAAATTATATTAATAACGTGTGATGCGATAGAATAACAATGCAGAAAAACAAAATATAAATAATAAAATTCAAAGAAGACAACGTGAAAAAATAATCAGATATTAATATTGAGTTATAAATTACACAAATTTAGTTACATACATAATCAAATATACAAAATCATAGTATCATTGAAATCAATAGAAAATAATACAAAAACATAATTGAAATGATAATTGAGACATGGTTTGTATGCATGCAATATAATTTATTTGTTTATTAATTTGATCTATTTATTCGTCCAATTATAACCATTATTGTGCACATTTGTAATTATGAATACTTAATAACATTTTTTTAAGCTTAAAGTGTATGTTATTCCTAATATTTTAATACATTTTAGCTTGTATAATGGATAATATGTCATTTTCAAAACTCGTAATATCTTAGAATTGTAAAAATACGTATGTTAATATTTTAATTGATTTTTTATTTATCTAACTTTTTCTACATAATGTAAATTGTACATTGGCGGACTTATTGCCAAATGGTTATTTCTTCCAACCAAGTTCATTTTTTTTTCGATAAATCTTTATTTATATCTAACGTTGGAGCTTTTTCAAGTAAAAATATTACATTATTATATTTTAAAATCTGTCGAACACAGAATCCCAAAACTAGAGTCAACGCAAAGTGCTATGCTCTTGACAATTACATTCACATTAGCATTATGATGCTTCTTTCTTTTTACAAATATTTATTTAAAATAAAAATATATTAATCTTGGCTAGAGGCTTGGAGGCTTGGAGGCTTGGCTAGGTGAGAGGCTAGGCTAAGCAAGAGACTTGGCTAGATTAGAGGGCTTATGATTTGGCAGAGTAATATCTATTTTATTTATTAATTTATTTATACTTTAACATTGTTTGCATTCTTTTTTTTTATACTGAATAATGTTCCCTGACTGGGGTGTCCCGTGCCGAGGGAAACATTTTACAAAATGGGAAACATGACTAAGATTAGCTTTTTAACAAAGTTAATATAATAAATAAAAATAAAAAACGCAATTCATCCAATTAACCTAATTATCATTAACAAAATAAACAATAAAAAACTAAAATAATCATAAAAAACATAACTAATTTACATAGACCAATAGAACAAATTTCAACAACAGGACACACATTTTACCTATTTGGCTTGATCCACTCATCGATCCGTGTGCAACCCATCTCCACTATCCATTTCTTAACAGCAATTTTATATTGTGAGAACTTACTAATTGTCCTTATGAATAATGGAAGTAGATCATACACTTCAACCGATATTAGACCAATCCTCTTTGACCGAAGGTTGTTTTTTTTTTTTTTTTTTTTGCAGCATCAGGGTGGAGTATCTAGTAACTCTTGTACTTGTAACGAAAGGTATAAAATAATGTTTACGTGCGTATAGTAACAGAAATTTTTACATAAAGTTGTTTTATAGATTTTTTATTAAGATTTTAAAATGTACCGAGGGAGCTAGTTCCGATTGGGAGTCATAATTCATCCCTAGTTGGTTTAATAAAAGTTTGAATTTGCTTTAAACAGGTATCTGCAGTTTCTAAAACTATAATTTTAGAGAGAACATGTGTAGTTGTAAATAACTAATTATTCGAAAATGGGAATAAAATTGTGGTAGAGCAGGGTGCGAACCATGACATTTGATATGTAAGTCCTTGACCACGGAACCTCAGTGCGATAAATTTATCCATCTCTGATGAAACATCTAGTAATATCGATAATCCCAGATTTGAACATATTCAAAATATTTTTTAAAAATAAATAAATAGTTGTCTACTTTAAAATTATCATCATCAATTTTTTATCAGCACCCATTGATGCATAGGGCAGTGCATTTTTCATTTCAATTGCACCATATTTGTATTCTTTTTGTCACCTCGAAGATGAAGTGAACGCAGGTATGCAAAAAGCAGCCAGATATAGAAAAGTGAAACTGAGATAATAGCACTTTTGTGAAAAGAGTGATTAATTAAATCTACAAAACTGATATAATGTTATTGACTTCAACAAATGATAAACAATGAATACATTTGTTTTTTTTTAATATTACAAACAAGAATCTAATTATGTATATGACCAGTTTAAATAATTTTTAAGGTATCGAAATATTTTTCTAGTGCTGTAAGTGTTTTCTGCGAATTGAGAAATGTCGGTTTTGTGATCGACGCCATTTTTAGAAGGAGAATTATTCAGTTTTTTTGTATGAAAGCGGTCTGGCTGTTTTTAGCAAAATATAGAATTGACCTTACTGCATCCGATAACATCAACATCTCTTTTTTTTTAATTTTGGACTGACTGCTTTCCGCATAACCAGTGTCTTATGCTTCAGTTATAAAAATATATTTATTTTCTTAAAATTGAGATGCCATCAAATTAAGCAACGTATATCTATGATACTTCAAATGATGCTTATGATGAAGACAACGATATAATCCCAAGGTTTATAAAAAATGGCGTCGGTTAGTTTTAATTAAATTACCAATGACATGGTTCAGCGAGACAAGTAAAAATAAATCCTCAATTTTATCCTAACTCCGATT
This sequence comes from Micrasema longulum, assembly GCF_059751315.1. Lineage (NCBI taxonomy): Eukaryota > Metazoa > Arthropoda > Insecta > Trichoptera > Brachycentridae > Micrasema > Micrasema longulum. The sequence continues at coordinate 21,590 of NW_028279897.1, forward strand.
TGACCCAAAAACCGTTATGTAAATTTTAAAACCCGTTCGTGTTCCGTATTCGAAAAGTCCGCCGTGATTTCAAATAGGGAAAAATAATAAAAATAATAATAAACTTTTAAAAAAGGAACAAGAAACAAAAGCTACCTGAGTTGAGAGGCGCGCAGGTGTTCCTATTGGTGAACTAAATCATCACAAAACAGACGTTAAAAAGTTGCGTGCTGAGCTAAAAACAAAACAATCATCAAAAAGGTAACACCAGTCGCATATAAAAATGTTTAATCTTTAAAACATCAAACAGCTTTTCTATATAAACGTTAATTTTCTGAGACTTTTTCGTATTTTTTACTGTTTACTACATATACCAGTGTAGTCATTCGGTTTGAGGATTCAAAAAATTTGTATGGTGAATTACCCCCTCACCAAAAAAGCGTTAGTAATTGTATATTTCTTAGCAAATGAAGCGTCTTTTTTGTGCTGTGTCGCGTTTTATTTATCGATCTTTTCGATTATTTTTTATGTGAGAAGATACAGAACGAACCGGTAAGATCGCCCGAAGCGTATGAAACTAAATGTTGTTGGTACATCTCGGTGCATCCGATGCGTTGGATTATATTTGAATTAAGAACAGAAAAAAAGTTGATTTTTAATTCAAATATATGGTATCGTATCTGGAGTTAATATTCGGTACCTATCTGTAAGTTTAAGGTGGCCCTTATTCCTATAAACGGCATCTAAAGTCTCATCATAATCTTCATTCCCTTTCCGCACCTAATGGTGCATAGGACACTGGATAGGCACACCAATCGCAGCGTATCTTGATATTTTTTGTTACATGAAGGTAGAATGATCAGTCTCACGTTTCTAATAAAGAAATATTTCATATCAACCATGTCGAGAATCAAACCCGAGACCTCTTGCACGGTAGGCAAACGCGCGGACCATTACACCACTAGGCCGAGGCATATAAAATCTACGGCTAATTAAACGAAAAAAAAAAAAATATATATTAGTATAATTAAGTGAATACTGTTATTAGATGGCTGGCCCTAATATTTTTATGAATACATTTTTTTATAGTTTCTATTTATAATCATTTAACCTCTTTATCTGTTTGTATTCGAAATAAATAAATAAAAAATAATAAAAAAATAAATTAATATTAAATACTTTTTGTCAAAATGGATTACACGGAAAAAGTAAGAAAAAACTTTTTATTATGACGAATGATGATAATTTAAATTAAAATTATTATTACTGCTATTATTATTTTGATGATTTAAATTTAAATGATTTTTCGCTGAAATTTTTTTATACAGCCGGTCAGTTTCATCAAAAAATATAATCATCATCATCATCATCACTCCCTTTCCGCACCTAATGGTGCATAGGGCACTGCATTAGTACACCAATCGCAGCGTATCTTGATCATTTTTGTTACATGAAGATAAGTTGATCAGTCTTACGCTTCAGGTACCAGTCTAGGAACTATGAAATATTCTAGTGCAAAAACACCCTTTTAAATAAAATAATAATTAAAGTGAACATGGAATTGTATTTTGATAAACAGTGTAAATAAATAAATAAAAAAAATAAAAATTTCATATCAAGCATGTCGGAAATCAAACCCAAGTCCCCTTGCACGGCAGGCAAATGCGCTGACCATAACACCACGAAGCCGACAATATTAAGCACACTATAATAATTTAATGAGTTATTTGTGATCCCGAGGCAGGAAATCCAGCCTTTCTACAAACATTTGGACATACTCAAAACATTGTTGATGAAACAAAACTAGTATAGGAAGATTTAAAAAAAATGTTTTTAGGCGTTGCGTTACCTAGTAGGTGAAATGGTTCACCCAAATGAATCTCACCCACGTGTTATTGGTTTCGGCTCTTTAACTTCACAAAGTCAACAGATGGAAGAGTTGAGGATATGTGGATGTTTATACATAGGCAGAATAGTTCACGTTACACAGTGTGTAAAGTGGCCATTTGAACCAGCCATTTCCCCCCTATATATTGCAATAAATTTAGGTATAATATTTCTTTGAATTCTTTCTGTGACGCACACAAGAACAAAGGCTATTAAATATTTAAATGGACTATAACTACTTGCCTAAAAATATTTGTGTGCACCTACTTCTAATATTGATTTTACCTAATGGACTTAAAATTATAAAAATCAAATCAAAGTATTTTCAAGTCAATCCTAGATTATGAAATATTGAGTTGAATAAACTAATTAACGCTTCAGGGCTTCGATAAAAATGGGAAATAAACGTTTATCATCAATTTTATCTACAAAGTGACATTTAGTTTTCTGTATAAAAAGCATAATATGCATAGATTTTTTCTTCTAAACATGTTCAATCATAGGTTACCGACAAAAAAAATTTAAATGTTCATGCAAATATACTAATTTTCGTAGACACATATTGGTTCATCTTTATACAGTCAAAGATAACTCTGTTGATTTCGGGACAATCGGGGCCTAGGTCTTCTAACAGTCGAGAATCAACAGATGAACGAATCAAACAAAAATATATTCTAATAAAAACAAAATTATTAAAAATCGTAAGTTTTATGAATCTGTAAGTGATCACTGAAAACAGCCAAGGATAGGTTAGAGGTCTAGTAAATGCCTCAAATTCATCGCTCAAAGAGGTTCTCCTTCTATGCTGAAATATCCATATATCAATAATCATCCAATTAAGAGGTCTTTGGTTACAACACCCCGATCTGTCACAACTTGATTTCTATTTTTCTACCAGATATTTAAGACTATTACAATATGGTCTCATCTCGATCTCGGTACATCTCGAAACCAGTAGACTTTAAAAAGTCAGTAAGTGGTTATTTACAAATATTTAATAACATTTAGTAAATATTAACTGTTTACCGTTTTTTAAATATATTTACCCTTTCCTTATTTTTTACAATTTTTGACTTTTTTAAAGCAACTTTATTGCTTAGTACATAAGATTTAGGGACATTTCTTTTTTATTTATTCCTCTTTTAACAAAACTCTAAAACTTTTCAAATTTCCTCTTTAGTCAAATGCAAGATCCGAAATTGGCGTTTTCTCCGTTGCAGACATAAACTGGATTAAATATGGCGCCTCTCATTTGATTGATGTCACTTCCGCCAACCAAAACGTTGAACGCTAAGTGACGATACTAATGATAGGTGAAACAAGGAAGGAAGGAATAAAGATAAGAGTCTGCCTAGTTAAGGAGGGTTTGAGGGATGTTAATTTAAGGCGCAAATCACGTGCTGGTAAATTGGGATGTTTTATTACAAGGAGATAATAACATGTCACGTAATCAAATGTTTTTTATCGTTTTTCTACGCTTATCCGGATTTTCCTTCTTTTAGTTTTTTTTCATTCAATGTTTTTTTTTCGTAATTTTTTTTTCTTACAAAGCATACAAACGAATAAAAGATAGTTAAATAATAAGAAAAAAAACACGTAGGCATAGCCTGCGCGTGGGGGTATACGTGGTTTAAACAGATTTACGTTACAGTACGTATACAATAAAAAACATACAGAATAAATATTTCAAAACAAGAAACAAAAGATTTTCCCAAAAGTCCAAATGATTCCTGAAATAACAGTCTCTCTCAGAAATTTCTGCAATTTATTTATAAAGACTTTACTATCTAGACGGTGAGCGATATATTGTGAGCGTTGAATATATTTTTCATATTAGTAAAACTTACGTATATGAACGACATTTGAGTAGTAAAATGTGATTGTAGTAATATGAATATCATTGGTAATTTCTGTGTTCAGATATATTGTGATACCATCTTGTTAAGGTATGTTTGGCAGGTTCCATACACATAATATATCTCGGTAGATAGAAAACAATGCTTTTTTTGTGCATTTTCCATAAGCATTATTTCTTAAATTCATTCTAACTATTTTTTTTATTCGTCATACTTTCAGGCATATCTTAATACATTTTTAAATCTTTATGCATAATGCAATTTTGGGATTCTGTTTTTTTTTTAAATAGCAGACTTATTTTATCCTTATCTCTAGTAATATACTAATGAAAATGTTTATTTAACACTATCGAATCGATGAAGTATTTGGGCATACGATTGTTAAAAAAAATCAGTATATAAACTAATTTATTATGTCAGTCTCTTTTTTATTGGTATCCAAATTGAATTTTTCTCGCATTTTTTCTATTTTATTATCCACCTTTTTTCGTACTATTCTCATGGCTCTATTTTGAAGTATTTCTAATTTATTTAAATTTCCGTCAAAAGAAAAAAAAGGAGGGCATAGCACTCATCCTTTATTTTGACTACTAGTAATGTAAGATCTTATGCACGTTTATTGAGGTTTCACAAAACAACTCTCCTTAAATGCGGAACAAAGTGCAGCCATCAAATGCATCTTTTTTATGACACAAAAAAGTTGCAATAAAATAAATCTCAAGTGTAAAATTTGCTACGCTTATGGTAATTTTTATATCAGATCTGTTTCAAGCTGGTTTTATATGATTGAAATAAATTCCAATTAGTTTCAGCAGTGAACCTACACTTAGCCATTAAAACCAGAACGATACTAGCTGGCTCTATCTTAAGGAAATTATCAAAAGGACATTAAAACAGGAGCGTAAACGCATCCTTAAATTCCTAACAATTGCCTGTAAAGTTGTAACCGGTGACGGTGCATTTTATATCTTGGTAATAAATATTGTACATATGGATAATTTTATTAGCGAGTTGAAATAAATAGAACATTTACCATCGTAACCTTTCCTTGCCCGATGCCAGATAAATATACTTATTTATTTAATTTATTACTTAAGTGCATAATATGTATATTACATAAAATAGAAGTGTATACCAAACTCCATGAAATCAAAAGTTGTGTCAGGATACAACATTATAAAAAGTGGAAGGCTCAAACTGAGCAAATTAATATTAATAAACATCAGGCGCATTTTTCAAAAATACTATATATTGTTTAGCTGGGCTGTTAAGTTTCAAACATAAAAAGTACGAAATAGAACATAAAGAAAGTGATGAAATATTTATATATTTCAGCAAAAAGAAATTGGCTAGCACATTTTTACAGAATACCGTAAAAACTATAACCTTTGTAAATAACACAAACAATCAAACAAACAAAGCATCAAACCGTTTCCCCGTAAGGGTAGGCAAAGAGGAAAAAACGCCACATCACTGTCTTTGCATGCAGATCTCGCTGCTTCTACATTTATACATCTTCTCATGCACGCGCGCCGATTATTCCGACTTTTGACATGTTTAAGTATTTGTTGGATTTGGTCATGCCATGTCTTTCTCGGTCTCCCTCTATTTCTGCATCCATCAACATACGCATTGTAAATATTCTTAGCCGTTCTTTCACTGTCCATTCGTTCTACGTGTCCAAACCAGCGCAGAGCTCCTTTCTTGATTTTGTCGATAATGCTTGTCTCAGCCTTACATAATGTACGAATCTCAACATTTGTGCATCTATCGTACACATTTGCCTGGGAGATCGCATTTTGACAGCATTTAGCCTACTTTCATTTCTTTTTTTTTAAGTCCATAATTTGCTCCCATACATCTGGGTCGGGACCAGGACTCCGTTGCGAACTGCTAATTTTGCCTCTTGCGACAAACATTTATTTGCCTAGGTTGGTTTAAGTGTTCCGTTCACTCTGTTCCCGGCACTCACCCTCTTTTCAATATCTTTCTCAGTCATTCCATCCCTAGTAAATATACTTCCCAGATACACAAATTCCTCTTGTTGTTTTAGTATAACTTCATTCACAGTGATTTCACATTTAGTCACACTTTCATTTCTTTCAAAAACCATCACATTCGATTTATCGACATTCATCAGCAAATCGCTTCCCTTGCATACATTGTAGGCCTTTGTTATCAAGAATTGCAGTTCCTCTTTGTTGTTACCAAGAAGCACGGCATCGTCAGCATACAAAAGACAATTGACATTTAAATCACCCTTTTTTGCTTCCATTCTTAAGCCTTTTAGTTCTTTCACGCAGTTATCGATATACACGTCGAACAGCCATGGTGACATCTCACATCCCTACTTCACTCCTTTATGAATTTCAAACCACGATGTGCATAATCCGTTAACCCTAACACATGCTGTGCTGTCTTCATACAGAGATGCAATAGCTCGTGTCAGATTTCCGCTCACTCCATACTCCGATAACACCTTCCAAAATTTTTCTCTGTCAACTCTATCAAACGCTTTTTGTTAATCAAAAATGTTTTAAACTTTTTTTTTTCCAAAAAAAAATCTAAGTTTTTTTCCTTTTTTTGTGTGTATTTTATTGTGACGGAAATTTTTGAGCAAAAAAAAAAAATTGTCGTAAAAGCTTCGTGTTCTAAACTAGACAAATACCTTGGGATTTACTTCCAATATGAATCCCCAAATTACAGAAAGTTCGTTGGCGTTTGTAATAAACACTACTTGTCGCCACATATTGATCGTAATTCACAACAATACTTTTAGTATCTTAAAGCAATATTGTATTGTTTTAGTCCAGTTGCATTGTTTTTGGTTAACATATCGATGTAAACTCGTAAAATTATTTTTTTGAAGTAACAATATCACCTTTGGATCATGGTTCTGACACTTACTCATCTTTTTTTATTTTATGGCTTAGCATATTTTTTTCTCAGTTTCAGTGCTGCAGAACAGCATTTATTTGATATTTTAAAATGCATACAACAATAAGTTAGCATTGAGATAAAATATGTAAAAAAGGAAACAAAAAAAAATCATTTGGAAGCCGTTAATTTATCAATGAAATAATTTATTAACTAATTGTCATATCAGATTAACCCTACTCGTGTGAATCATTTCACGTGCGATATAAAAACCACCCCTAACTTGGATTGATGATATGTAATTATTAAAACGACAACCCCTTATCGTGTTCAAGTCTATAATTAAGAAAAATGACCCGTGGTAGGTCAATGATCTTTTCCGGTGAATGTAAACTACCTGGAAAGACAGAAATTACTTCGAAAAGTGTAGACATTAATCAGAAAACCTGCATTATTCGCTTCAGGATGCAATAAATTGCAGGCGTGTGAACTCACTGTTATAAAATCGTTTTTTGTTAAAATAATTTGTTCCCGAATTAAAACAGCCACAAGTGCCTCGAGAATCATAAAACCCCTGTTTCAATATCAATTCAATAATTAGCTTCTTAACAATATAATAATGATGTGTTCGTGTAAATTAAAATTAAACAATGAAAAAATACGAGCAAGTTGTGATTTGCTTTTAGTTTATTTTTATTAATTTTTATCTGTATGGACCAGAATAATTTATTTTTTTCAAATTAATAAGCAAGTAATTTGATATACCTATAACAATCATCGAAAGGACTTCGGATTTAAACTTATTTTAAAAATGTTTCGCCTGTATTGTCAGCTATATATCAATATTTTTTTTATTGTTTTTTTTTACTTTTTTTAAAAACTACATTTATGTATATAAGGGTAGTAATGAAGTCAGCATTGATACTATAAATTTATTCTCGTAGCAATCTTATACAATGGTCTTTTCTTTTTGACAAGTTAAGATACTAAAGATCCTGAAAAAGGAAATCGGGTGGAGATTGGAGATAAGCACTTTTCGTAATGCAGTGTTCTGCGCGTTCGCCTATTATGCTTGGAGTCCTAAGTTTGATTCCTAGCAAAATCGACAAATTTTAATTTTTATAGCATCGTCTATTGTTTCGATTATTTTAATTTATTTTCCGAAAATCACCTGGTTGTTAAAAGAATTGTGAAAAATGTATGCAGCAGCCTATTCAATAAAATTACTTCTCTTCTATGATAGTTAGCTAGGATCTCTACTAAATTGAAGAGTTCTTTAATGGACTGTATAAAAGCTTTTTTATTTCAGTAAACACATTGTTAGACCTTTTGAGTCGAGGAGAAAACGAAAAAATCCAAGTTATAGCCCTCGTGCTCTATAGCTCTGGGGTTGCTCTAACAAAATATAGAAATAATTTTAATTAAGAGTTCCAATAATTTTAATTAAAGGAAAACTTAACAAATTGAATTGAAATTATTACGATTGTTTATTGGCAGAATGATTAATGCTTAGTAAGTGACATTTTAAACATGTTTTCTTAGTGATTAGAGCCCTTACATTAAATTTATATCTACAGATTTGTGTAGCTTTAAAAAAAATACTATGTTTTTTTTTTGCCTTGATTACTGTGAGTAGTTCAGAATTATATACATATGTCTATTCTAATAAAAAAGCAATATGAGATTAACGTATTGAAACGGAGATTGATTGCCGTTAAGAGAAGGAAATATGACCGTCTAATTATTTGATGGGCATGTGGCCTGTCATTGGCTGGTTAAAATGACCACTTTACCTACTCTTTAACACTGACCATTCTGCCTGTGTTTGTTCATTCACATTGCCACGATTATTCTGTCTGTTGCCTTTAGTGAAGTAAAATAAAATAAAAAATAAAATAAATAAATAAAAATAATGAAATAGCTGAAATCTTTATTTTTGTGGGGCGATTTATCTGGCTGAACTATTTTAACTACTAGGAAACGCTTGAAAATAATTTTAAATATTTATGCTTCTTTTTATACCAGATTGTTTAATCTAAAATAATTTAAGGAAAAACCAGCCTTGTCCGCAAACATCTGGACATACTCAAAATGTTTTTGATACGAATATTAGGTACCATACATTATGTGCTGAATTTGGAGTATAATTATCTCATAATTTGAAAATTAGCGTGCACATCTCACGAAGTGATTTTCTGGTTAAAATTCAGTTTTTATGTGATAACAATCGTAAAAACGCCAAAAACCGTACAATTTAACGGATGTTTCCTTTTTAAGTGATTAATTATGTTGCTCCTTTATGGTCGTACATTTGTTGCTCATTTACGATGAACAAAGACAAAGCATTTATGTTGAACAAGACTGCCAAAATGTAACATTTGGTATCATTTCATATTTGCCGTGTTAATATTTTTTACATAAAATATGTCATCGAATATGTTAAAAATAATGTGTTATATTTTCTTCAACGAATTGTAAATAGCTCACAGTTGGGAGATAAACCGTCCATGCGCTCAGTAGCTGCAAGACTTGTTGTAATCTAACTTCTATTTTAGTCAATTTGTTTTTTATTCAGTTTTTTAAAATATCACTTTAACTCTAAACTTCATTGTCACATAAAATAAAAATAAAAAATGCAAATAGGGGCTAGAGTACTTAATTTTCATGCGCTCTGTAGCTGCAAGACGTGCTGTAATCTAGCTCCTATATATCAGAATTGTACCATATCATTGTATATCATATTATTGGACACGAGGAACTAGAATCCCAATCGTCTATGCGCTCTGTAGCTGCAAGACGTGCTGCGATATTTATTTATTGTGCAGCGCCCTTAAGGTGATTTTCACAAAATTAGTGCTATATAAATTATCCAAATATATATATAAGTTGGGGTACAGTTCGGTTCGAACCATGGACCTCTTATATACGAATCCGCCACGATCCGCCATCCGATTTTTTTAACATCATTATTTTTTCCCTATTCGCACTCAGTGGTTCTGGTTCTATTTCACAAGCTGAATTGTATTCTTCATCCACCCGGACACGAATTTTGTTAAAAGTTGTTTACTTTAACATATGCATAATCCGTTAGATCCTTTGCCTACCACGTATTAGGACCGGGGTTTGATTACCGGTAAGGTCGCCTTAAAAAAATATGTCTTTATTGGGTTGATTTTCTCATAAATATTTTACAGTCCCTGGACTGGTTCTGAAGCATAAGACTGAAAATACTACTTTCATCTATTAAAATATTTTTTTTTATCATACAAAAAAAAAGTCATCAATGATTAAACTATATGATAAAGATAAGGTTTAAAGACAAAACAGGGAAAAATCTAAAATAATATATTTATATTAAATTATGGTATATATATTTTTTTATGTGTGAGTGTATATACGAGATGTGTTCAGAAAATAACAGATTTTTTTTCATTTCGCGGGTTCGGAGAGTCCGATTGTCAATTTTCAGCTGTATTCACTGTTTCCTTTTTCTGTGGCAGCCGCTAAGGTTAGGCCTGTTTTTATGAGCTCGGCGAATTTTGTGTAAAAAAATAAATAAAGTGAAAAAAGTGTGAAAAATATTTTTAAAAGGCCTATGATGAGTCAGCTATGAGTAAAACAAAAGTTTATGAGTGAAAATTGAATTGATTATTTTCCGAACACACCTAGTATATGTAAACGTAAAAGGGGGGGCTTGGCGGCTTGGGTCTATTTTTATTTATTTATTTAAACGCCTTGCAGGCTTTTACATGTTTTACATATATTTATATATAAAGAACAGACATATAGTTTACACAAAAGTAGCAAAAAAATTCAAATGAAGTAATAAGAAAATAAAAAAAATACGAAAACTAATCTTACATATAGTACATACATACATATATTCCAGTAGAGAGAACAGAAGTTAATTTTTTCCCTTCGGTTATATTAAAAGAATCTTAAAATTAGAAGAATGTAGAAAAATAGTAATTAAGAATAAAGATATAAGTTAATAAAAGGTATACAATATAAAACAACATAGTATTATTTAAGTGTTTTAATTTGGAGATATTAAATTTATACGCTGCCTTTTAAAATTCAAAAGTGTTGTATTAAATACATCTATATCATTTGCGTATTCGTTTGCAAACACATGGATTCTCCTTATAGGCGAGTGTGTACTGAGGTTTGTTGTAGATACATTTATATAGAAGAGTTTATTAAATCAAGTAATCCGGCCGGGTACTCGCAAGTTAATTGGTTTTAACAGTTCAGAACAGTCAAATATTGAATTTATTTTTTTAAATAAAAATAACAAATCATTTAATTTTCTTCTAGTTTCTAATGTGTGTAAGTTTAAATACTTATTTAAGTACGTATAATTAATATAATCAACTGGAATACCTAATTTAAAATTAACGAAACTTAAAAAATTTAGGTTGAATTCTTTCGATATTATTTATACGCACTTTGTAATATGGTGACCATTTTTAACCGAGTTGTATTCGAGTTCATTATATAAAATGTTCATTACATAGACTGAGTCAAAGTCTCTAATCGTACGCAGAAATCCGAGAGTTTTCATGCTTTTATTAGTTATGCTCTGTACAGGTTTAATGAAGATTAATTTTTCATCAAATATAATACCAAGATTTCATCATTTTGGTCTTTCATTCTCGGTCCAAGATCAGTCATTTTAATGAGAATAATTGTAGATGAGGGTGTTCAGTAGTGTGAAAACGCATGCATCATTTAAAAGAAAGTGGAAGTGAATTGCAGGCGATAGAATCTGTCTTAATTTATTTTCAAATCTAATAAATTAAATTTAAATATATCAATAAATGAAAAAATAGAATTATAATTTTAACAAATGATTAAAACACGCTGTAATTGAAATTCCAACACAGTGCCCTATGCACTACTGGGTGAGGATAGGATACTCATGATAAGTATGTTTATTTTTAATGCAATATTAACATTTTAACAAATTTTTTTTGCACCACAACAGGCCAGGAGGCATAATTACAGTGGTGAATTTCATCACAGAGCACCCAGGCTTGAGAAAAATCACATTTTAATTTTTGTGTTCTCACCGGGAATCGAACCCGGAACCTTCTGTGCGTGAGTCAAGCGTCTTGACCACTCCACCGCGGAGGCCGCCGTGCATTGTGCATATCGTCATATCGTCATATTGTGCATATCGTCGTTCGCTTGTAATGATTCATAAAATCATTGAGACGAAATGTCACTTGTTGATATTTTATATGATTTTCAAACAATTAAGGAAATGCCTTTGTGTGATTTTTATATATTTAATTATTTTTTTCCAGGAAGAAAAATTACTGTGACTCAAAAAAAATCACAATGCAATTTCACGCTTTGCTTGCTTTGACGGAATATGAATGGCTTGAAACCCGAGTAATTTGACCGGGCGCGAGCGGAATAAAAAAAGTACATGTATGAGAAATAAAACCAAAATGTTTACACGTTAGTAATAAAGAAATAGTTAAATATTCCGGAATCTGTACAAAATTTTACATACATGAATGTATCAGCAAAACGAAACCTTTTCGATTATGTAAATTTTGTTTATGCGGAGTTCGTAAAAGTGCAATCAATGTACGGGTGTTTTGCATTGTTTGGCATCAAATGAGTTGTTTTACGATAATGGAAAGAAATAATTATGTATGACTCCATAAAACAAGAAAAACCATAAGAAAATGCAATTGAACTGCAAATTTTATAGAACTTTGTATGTTAATTCTTTTTAACAGCAGGATAAGTTTACTAGCAGTTTACAGACAACCAGGTAGTTAACGTTTTTTTTGTTGTGGTAATGGAACACTTTGATGTGCCAGTTGCATAAAATAAGTAACGTACACAAGAATCAGTTCGGTTTACACCAGCATATCGTCGCCTTACAGGCAAATGTCACTTACCCAAAAAAACATCATTTTGTAAATCGCAATTAGAAAATTTGGAGGAAAATCAGATTTTTGGGTTTCGGAAATATAATGTGTACAACATAATTTATTCATGTGTTTTTAATCAATTCCGTTAGTAACTTTTTTAGGAATTATTTTAATGACGGAAGGTGGCTAAAATTGAATTGATTATTTATAATCTGGACAATGCAATCTGTAAATAGTGAAATGAAAGAAATATTACAAACAATATATTTTAATATTATTCATATTTAAATCATTAACTTTGTGGTCAAACATTTGAATAAACGTTATTTAATATTTTTATTTAACCACTTACCGACTTTTCTATGTATACTGGTTTCGAGACGTTCCTACAAATTTCCCGTAAAAACCCGTTTCGAGACGAATTCGCAAATCACCTAATCAATTAAAATCATGACTTTAATTAAAATACAGGAGTTAAAATCTTATATACACATAATAAATGGTTAAAAGTTAATAATATGGAAATATTTCACATGAGGAAAGCTTTAAAAAGAATGTTCCTTTGATCAATAATCAAACAATCTTTTAATTTAGTCGATTATACGATGTTCCACTGTAATGGTCACCCTTAACCTACTAAGCTCACCCCCTATCTCCATCCCCTCCAACTTTTTTCAACTATTTCTTAAACAACATAGACTATTTTCATAATTTAATCAGTGCATGTTTCTTCTAATCAGTTTATGTGCTTATAATATTGCGCGCTTAAAAAAAACATTCGTTTTAAAATGGCAAAATCATATGATTTCTTAATTTTGCGTTCGTTTTACCAGACTTACAGCCTTCAGTTGAAAAATAAATGAATGGAAGAATTGTTGTGTTTTTGTCTAAATTGTCAAAATGAGTTGCATAGAAATAATAAGATAAAAATCCTATTTTGCCCATTTCAAACAAAATACAATTATTTTAAAACATTTTTTTTTGCTAAAATAAAAAAAAATTGCGTTAAATAAAAAAGTTTTTACCTTTTATAGATATTGTTTTTTTTTCATTAGTTCATGATGAGACTTTTCGACTCTATGGTAACCTTGAGGTAAAAATCCTGAATCAAGAATAGAAAATCTAGGGTAGAAAATTCCATTTCGTGGAGCAGTGGTTGGTGCGTTTGTCTACCATGCTTAAGGCCCTGAGTTGTTTTTTGGCAAGGTCGACATCAATTATTCGTTTAAAATGTGGTTTTACGTTTTATGAAAATGTCTTATTTCATACAACTTGTATATCTTAGAAATGAAAAAAGCGATTCATAATAAGATTTTTTTTTAACCAAATCAACAACATTTCCTTTGGTCCACTCCTGTCTAGTTTCGAGCGTATCCAGATTGTATTGATAAAATATAACGAGATAGAATTTATTAGTTAAGCTTAACTGGATAAAAAGTGTTGTTTAACTTTGAAACTGACCGGTAGCAAAAAAAAAAGTAGTTTTAAACAAAGATGTTTTATTTATTTATTCATTATTTTTATGAATAACCACAAAGTTAGTGCTTCAAATATAAAATTTATACCTTATTATGTTCATAATGTGAATTTAGTATATAATATAAGATAAAACAAGTTCACGGGCATGGGGTGATTCAGCGCGTTTGAGGTGATTTTTACAAAAAAGACGCTATATAAATTATCCAACTACATAGGTCGTTCCTGATTGTGTTGCTTTAAACTGTGTATCTGTCCCTAAAACATGTATGTCCAATGTTATTAATAAATAAAAAATATTCATTACCAAAATCTTAAGTCTGGTTATGTCAAAAGCGGACACAACCGAAGGGCATGTACGACAAAATATATAAATGTGGAATAAGCTAGGAATATATCTCAGTATAGACGTATGTGGCGGTCCATTCTCTCTGCCTACCTCTACAGGTTAATGACGTGATGGTAGTAGTAGTAGAACTTAAAAAATATTCTTGCTCGCACTGAAATCGGTATTATTATTAAATAAATCTAATTTTACCTATAATAAATTTTATCAGACATTAAAAATAGTTTTAATAACGCCTGAAAATCAGGCGCGTTCCGTCCATAAATACTGTGAATACGGCGAACCAGTTGAATATTTTAAAATAAGAATGTGTATTTTTTTATTAAAAATCAAAGATATGGAAAAAAAAACTAAAAATATTCTTAAATTTATCGCGGAAAATGTTCGAATGCACGCAATTTACAATTTCAAGCAATATTTCCAGTATACATACCGAAATACTTCCGATATCAAGGTACCTTGGCCTTGATAGTTGATAGTATCCGTTTGATACCCTGTAACCTGGACACTACTCTTCACTTTGAGTCCAGTCTTATTACAAATGTTAGGATTTCCACGCATGCGCATTAAAGTTCATAACGTTGTCGTATTGTTTTACGAGACTCACAGAGATAAGAGCATCCAACTTGAGTAATGCAAAGAAAAAACGACTCTAATAACGTATAGCATAAAGTTTTAAATAGCGTAAAATTTGAGGACATCTCGAGTTTTAAGTACTATCCAAATGCTCACAGATTCACCGCTAGACGCGACCGCTCATGTGCTCTATTAATTTATCTATGGTCAACTATTTTTAATTATTATTATAATGGAAAACTTACATAGGATCGTTTTCGTAATAAAATAATACAATCTCAAACGCACTTTACAAAAGTGATTATGTGCAATATTTACTTTAATTTGATATCTAGTAGATAATATCTTCTTATATGTACTATCTTCTCCTTTTTCTTTTCCACATCCGCTCTTAAGCGGAACATGTGGACATCACCAGTTGCTTCAAGAGATCCTGTCGCCAGCCAGCATTTTCGCCTCTTCCCACGTCAATCCAGCGCCTCTTAATTCCACCGAATAAAGTCAAAAGATCGTCATCGATTGCCTTCTACGATGGCGGTTTAAAGAAGAGGCAACTTGGGTTAAGGTTCTCCTGCGGCATGCGCAGCACGTGTCCAAGCCAGGTCCACCGCCGCATCCTGAAGACGCTCGTTTTAGGAGACTGCTGCGTCCGTTCTCGGACTTCAATGTTAGTTAAAAAATCGAAACACCTTAAACCTCATATTCTTCTCAAGCACTTACTCTCAAAACTCAGAAGTTTGGTGTTTTGAGCTTTGGGAAGGTGCCAAGATTCGCACCAATACAGGAAAGTTGGCATTATACAATAGTTGAAAAACCGGCATTTCGTTTTGACCGAGTATAGACTAGAGTTCCAGACAACACGCATCATGTTCAAAGTTGCTCCAGTAATTCCTAGGTGGGTTGCGAGCTCTTTGTGCATGCTTCCATAATCAGTTTTGTGAACTTCCAAGTATTTAAAGCTGTCAACTTTCTCAATCCTCTGTCCATTATTATCAAGAGGCTGATCAGGGTCAGGACATTTGTTGCACATAATCTGAGTCTTTTTGTATTAATATTAAAACACAGACTAGTTGAGTTTTTCTGCAGTGTGTGAACAATCTCCTTGAAATCACCAACAGACTTTTAAAAAGGAACTGCATCGTCTGCATACTCCAAGTCACACAACTTTAGAGGACAGTTGACTATCACACGTACGCACTATCATATGTATTACACACATGTATTATGTACTATCACACCCACTAAATGTAAAAACAGGATTATTTTTCGTCAGCATCCTTACTAATAATATTTACCGCACGCGCCTGCTGGATACCTGAATACTATTTTTAAAATTAAAATTGATATTAATTTATACAAAACTAGTTTTGAGAATTCAAGTACCGTGAGCTTAAACATCTGTTAACATTTTGCGAGCACACTTTAGTTTAACAGACGGAAAAAAGATAATATTTATTTAGATTATTCAAATTAAACCATATCAAATCACGCGATCACTCCGAACTAGAATGAGCACGCTAACTTTTAAACTAAACCAAACTTTAAACCTCGCTCGAGTAATCCGCTTACCTTGTTTATGAATAAGGATTTCAAAATAAGAACAGTATTTATTACTACCCCAATTTTATTTATCCACAACCATCCCTATTGATAATCACCCCTTAGAAATAAATCTATTTGTAGGAAAAATGTTTTTATTATGATTAACAAAGAATTCTGAATGTTAGGCAGGTTAAACATAATTCGAGTTAGTACTTGTAGTCTGTATTGCGAAACGATAATTCGTAGTGATTTTGTGTAGTCATTCAAATAATTAACGGGCAGCATAACCCAATATATGTATATCGCACCCCCAGAAGTTCACTGTGTTGTGTCTAAATTGGCCATTTTGCAGGTGAGATTTTTTTTTTTAATCTGCAGTGTCCTATAAGGGCTGTGTTAATCTTTTCGAGTGTCAGCTGTGTTGCATTAGATCGAAAGCAAACTTTTGAGAGTACCATTTCCTATACCAAATGGAAAAATATTATCACAAAGCGGCTGTGAAGAGATTTTTCATAAAAATGCTGTCTTTTAAATACTTTGTCTAGTTACAGTTGTAGAATATTTTACGCGCCTTGCGGCACAGTAACTTTTCTTAGTATCAAAGATAGTAAAATCTTTATAATTTTGTTGATATACATACACATACATTGACCCCTAACTGGTCGCAGACATATCCCGTCATCTATCACCATATGGTGGAGAACAGAATGAACACCTGTGCGGTCAAAAAAGATAACATTATTCTATAAAAATTTTCCCCTTCGGTACCAGAAGCGATACGCCCCACGCTTAGGGGTAAAAGTGAATGGTTTTGTTTTAAGCAATTAGGGCGATTTAGTTTAATCGGATCATATTATAGTTTCACTTCATTTGAGAGTTAGTGCCACTTGGATCGTTTATTTTTTCATACGAAACTTCCAATCATGCTGATTGAGTATTAGTGAATAATGTTTAAACAGTTACTTTAATTTTTTTAGAGTTAAAATTGTACAAGCCACTTTAATTCTAAGTTATACGTTGACCAGTTTCGAGGTTAGTACGTCATTATCGGGACTAATACTCGTATGCAGAGACAAAACTTAAGGTGAGGAAAGTACATTCTATTGTCTTCACCTTTCGGTTATTCTCCGCATTTGAGATTAGAATGTACTTTCCTCACCTTAAGTTTTGTCTCTGCATACGGGTATTAAACTAACTAAGAACTACTTGCGTTGCTATTTATATTATAAAATACTGTAAGAAAGGAACAGGAGAATGAAAGAAATGGAGAAAAAAGATGATGGGAATATTTTAAAAAAGGATCCCAATGATGAGGAAGTAACCTCGAAATGGGTCGATGTATAACTAAAAATTAAAATGATTTTTACAAGAAACAAAAAGAGTAAAATGTCACACCATAAAGCGAAAAACTTTACTAATTTTTTTTAAAAATACATATTTTTATAAATAATGAATTAGTTTTTGGGTTTTATTTACTTGTTATTTTTTATGTTTAAAGGTTACACCGGTGTTTCCCAGCCTTCTTTATGCCATGCCCCACCGTAGTCTTATTAAAAGTCAGATACCCCACAGGCATCTTTTTAAATTAAATAGCAGGTAAATTTTCAAATCATATTGTAATATGTTTTTAAACATATGAACCCCTAATGAAATTAAATAAAACCAATTCTAATACATATATTATAACTGTAATGATTACAAAACACATATTTGAAATGTAATTAAGTAGAATTGAATAAAAATGACAACAATAATAAAACACTAGTGTCAATTGAAATTGAATACAAACACACACATCTTGACGCCTAATTCATGATTAAATTCAGTTACGCTTGCTACAAAGAAATTCGATATCCGGATCTAACTTAGTTAATTTCAGTCTTAGGTCCTCTGGTCCTCTCTATACCTTTATTAGTTATATCCAATCGATTTTGGTTTTTAGTGAGTAAATCGCTTATGGCGCTTAAACCACATTCCACCAAATAAGATGAGGGAAAGGGTAATAATAATTTTCTGGCATGCAAAGTAATATTAGGATATTTTGTGTTAGCTTCTTTGCAAATCCATGCCATTATTCCTACATCCTGCACAGTTTCTGTGTTTTTAAATAATTATTGAAATTGTTACGAGTTTCATTCTATTTTAAGTACAATTTGGCGTACATTTCAATTTTGTGCATCTCAGGCATTTGTTTGTATGACCGATGAGTATTCCCCTTTATATGTAGAATGCCAACGTGTCTATCTCTGAAGCGTGGTGCCCCACCTCTGAGGCGTTATGCCCCACCGGTGGGGTGTACGGGTTACACATAAAGAAACATAAATTATCGGTGTAAATATGAATATTTTGGGAAGCCAATTACACTTACTTGCAAACCACCATCGTAGTTGCATAAAAATGTAAAACCAACGTGCTGATAGAATTATTGGAATTATGAAATTATAAAACAAAAAAAATTCTCTGCAAAACCGAAAATTTTCAACATCTCGCTTAGCCGTGTCAAGGGGACAAACAATAAATTATTAGGTCGGGTATTGACTTTTCTAGCAGCTCGTTGTTCACCGGCATTGGCTTCTGCAGAGAGTTAGTAATTTATTTTAAACTATTACTTGATGAATAATTAATTTAAAGTTATCTCACATCAGGCTGGCTACCGCATTACACACGTGTTGAATTTTGCCCACGTGCCGCAGCCCATTGGAATAAACCGATCACCCACAGTCATTGAAATACAAACTGCTATCTTACACGGAAATCTCCTCTAGTCTTCACCGCTCCTGGTATATTTGAAATATTTAAACAACACGAGATCCAACTCTATCGAGCTGAGAAATAGGGTACTAAGACTCAACTATGAACTAAATAAGATAAATAATAAAAGGGTTTCCAAAATTTAGCTAACCGTCCATGCACTCTATATCTGCTGGATATGCTTAAATCTAGAATATATAAGTGAACGTTTATATTTAGTTAAAATCTTTCTCAGCGAGCCTTCCACTTCAAAACAGAAAATCCTTCACATTCTACGACTCTGGTTCTATTATGTCCAGAAGGCGTTTTAAGGCCCTGAATTTAAGTTATTAAATTTACAAACAAAACTGTTTAATTTTTTTACACTATTTTTTATTTAATATATTTTTTCTTTACATTTTACAATAGGTGTATACACAAGTTACACATATAAAAAATATACATTAAAACAAAACAAAAAACTCACGAAGGCATGGCCTGTGTGTGGGTACACATATTACTTTTAATTTAAATAAAGGCTACTGGAAGAATACGATAGATATTAAAAAGTTTAAAAACGAGAGATGATATTAAAACAATTTTTTTTGTCGCTAAAAAAGAGGAAATTATAATAAACGAATACTCTTTTAAAAAAGCTATTTAAATCTGTTCCAAACCTTCAATTGCAGGCCTCGGCCCCTTTAATCTCCGACCTGTATCCATTATCTACCCTACACCTCCCGTTCCCTGATATACGGGAAAAAAGAGGCAAAAAAAAAAATTAAAGAAAATCTTTAAAAATAATATCAACAATTTTTTTTTAAAAAGACTTCTTTCTTTTATAATGTTTTTTACAATAATCAAATGAGTATACAAATATATATATATATATATACATATATACCAGCCCACCATCAAAAGACCTATTTGGCACCTGTATATCGGGGACAATACAACCCATCCCAAAGTCACGGCTCACCATAGACCATGGGAGAGAGAGGGCACCCTTGGAACTCCATTACGTTCCTTGAAGATATTTAAATCGGGATTTTTTATCCATAATTTCAACAAATTGAAACAAATACGAATTCTTCAAAGTAAGACGATGAGGATTAAGACTCAAAAGGAATATCTATTCTAATGTAGAAATAATACACAAATAAATTGAATTGCTCACAGTAAAGCAACAAATTAAATATAATGTAGCAATTTTTATACGTAAAATAATTAAGGGGATAAATAAAATAAAAACAATAATAAAATTTAACAAACAATGTCATACATATAAAACAAGGGATAAAAAAAAATTACCAATGAGGAGAAAACAGAATCTCAAAACTCAATGTACACGGGATTGAAGCTGTACAGTGAGTTACCTGAAGAAATAAAGGAGATAGAAAAGATTGAAATATTTTTAATTAATTTGAAAACATATATTATTGAGATTTTTGATAAAAAAATTATAATGTTATTACAAGTTTATATTAGTTCTTAAAATGTTATGAACTAACTAAATAAAGCATAAATAAATAAATTCAATATCTTTGTAACTGAATTTAGTATAAGTAAACAGTAGGCTTATTCTGTAGCTAATTCGTTTCGTAAATTCATTCGTATCGTATGAGAGAGAACGAGAGCAAAATACGATTTTTATTGAGTTGGAGTGAGATGGATATTTGGCGAACAAACGAACTTAAGAAACAAAATTGTGACAGAATAAGCCTGCAGAGTTTTTGCTACCGTTTGTGATTGTAATGTGGTCATCATGAGGAAGGATTACATATCTGACAAAAGCCCTACATATAATTTGCCAAAATCACAGTGAAAAGTAATTTCCATTGAAATAGTTGTTCTAAAAATGTATAATTTTTAAAGAATAACTCGTTTATTGACAAAAAAACGTTGCTTGTAGTATGAGCTAAAACAATAGGAGGACTCATTATCTTTATAACAGTTTTTGGGTATGTCAAGCGAATGCTTTCGCTGGTACTATTTCGCGCAAGAGAAATGTATATTTCATTCCACTCGGACACGGGAAAAAAATTACATACAGAGTTAATACACGTTAAAATTGTAATTTTTTGTAAATTACAACTAACATATAAAAACATGCAATCAAAAACATAATGTTTACTGTAAATGCGAGCCTTAAACCCCCGATTTGGTAAAAAAAGAACCTCTAATCAAAATGAGAAAAAACACAAAATAATAAAATGTTTTTTTATTAAAAGTAACACATTAACGCGGAAAGTAGACAATTATTTTTCAAACTTGTACATACAAATAAAAAAAAATACATTGTTTTGTTGTAATTAATACGTCTTTTGTGGTTATATTACTATTTACATGCCTTTTTGATTTCTGCACACCCCTTGGACAAAAGACCATTGACACTTTTTTCACAATTTCCATAAGCCAAACCAAACCCTAGGCCAGCTCCTAAGGCTACTGGCCATCCCCTCCGTTTGCATAGAAGAACCGATATCAGAAGGCCAATCCCAAAACCAGTACCTGAAAAGAAAAAAAAAGATGTATGTGTACGACATAAATAATATTATTGCCTAGAATATAAAGGAAAATGGGCAAAAGGACAAGATTGAGCCCATCTATTATTGGGATTAATTTTATTTTAATATTTATAGAACATGTCAGAGGCGGTTCCTTAGTATGAGCATACACAATGTTATTATAATATAATAGTTTTATCTTTTACTATTGTTTGTTATATTTAATTTATTTTATTTTATTTGGGAAACCATCAGCTCTACATACATATTTATAGTAAACAAACAGATATAGTGTATAAATTCAGAACCAATAACAGATTTCCACAAAGTATACAAAGTTAGTAAAGAAAATATATTACATATTATATAAATACATTTAAGTTTATACATATATAAATGTTATTTTCATGTCCTCGTATATATTTAAAAAAAAATAAAGATTAAAAAAAAAATAACAGTAAGTTATTGTAAATTAGGCGGAATTAGGACAAGGATGCTTGAAGAGAGGATAAGGAGGGGAAGGGAGATGTACACATTTATTATTATAATGTCTACTAAGTTACATAATGCATTTTTAGTGAAAATTTTAAATCTGACAGAGTGATTTTTGAGTAGTCTATGTCTTTGTATATGTTTCAAGTAAAAATGTATTTTGCTCTTTCTAGTTTTTTTTCCTTATTTGTATAAGTTTTGCTTACTTCTTTTTCACAGATTTAAAATATTTTAAAGCACGTAAATTAATTGTTTATTATTTTATTTTCTACCCGCTTACAACTCGTCGCTTTAATTTGTTTTTGTCAAACAGACCATTTTTAACGAAATTGCGTTAAGTGCGAAGGAGTTCTGAGAAAGCCTTTTTATATAAAATTCATATAAAAAATGAAAAATATATATTTTTTAAATGTTTAAGGGTTTTTTTAACGAATCTTGTCTTGAGTTGTAGAAATTATTTATGCCTATTTCGTACAAAAAAACTTTAGACCTCTTTTTCTGCAGATTTGAGTTTTGACAAAAACTTAAAAGCGACAAACTATGTACTAGCATAACAACACTTTTATTTTTATGTTTTTATCACTGAGTATATTGATTGATTTAAATCTTTTACAATATATGCGTAAATGATATTACCTTTATATTCTTCTTACTAGTAATATGTAGGAATATGTATTTAAATGTACCAAATGCCATATTTTATTTCTTACTGTATATAATGTATCTATGTATATACCATACTTGTAAAAGCCCTCCGCGCGTTTATATGGATTAAGTATATAAATAAATAAATAAGTGCAGTGCAATGCCAAGTAAAAATATGTGTTAATAAATGAGTAATTTTATTTATAGTCAAAATATGTAATACAAAGAAGCAGGAATTCTTCGCCAGATTATACTCCTGAATATTTATAATATTAAAATACGTTTTATATTCCACTTTCATTTATAATTGTTTAACAGTGACCGGGTTTCGTCGAGACCGACATCGTCAGACTGGTGGGAGACTAAACAGATTTTTCTGTTAAATACAAGTGCAAGTAGGAGTTGTAAATCATGATTTTATATAATTATGGAAATAAAGAAGTTTAAATTCAAATAATTTCAGTATAAAGTAATAACAATTGTATGAATTTAAGTTTTTTTTAATGTATATAATAAAAACAGATGCAAATGATATAATTATATGAAGCTTAATAGTGAAAATGTATTTAAATTTTATCAAAACTATAACAGGAGCAGCAGTTGGTTAGTAATTTCATCGACAGCTATGTCCTAACTATGAAAAATTTATAAATGAAACTATATACGTATTTTTATTACTTTAATTCAAATGCAGTTCTACCAAGAAAAGTCAGTAGAAAAACTCGATTATTGAATACGACGCCAAAAGATCTCGCGAGATCGACTTTAATGGACGATTTTCTCATCTCGTCTACGCATGCGCAACCATCACCGTGCATATTTTGTTTTACGTAATCCTCTACCCTGAATTTGTACGAAAAATACCATATTTGCTGAAATCGTGATTTGAGTGAAATAGACAACGCTTCATACCAGTGAATCGTGAGTTAGAGGGAAAAGACAATATTAGGCGGTCGAAGAACGAGTAAATACGCCTTGGGCATAACTGAGCTGTCGTCAATGTCTATTAATATCACTCTAATCATGTTGCATCATTACCAGTTTTAATTCCCGCATCTATTGCGCATGTCGTCAATTGTTCCTGGATATCCTTTTCGTCCATTTTTTAATCTTAAAACACTGTAATTGTGAATAACCCACTAAAAGTACTGCAAATGACAAAATCATCAGAAAAAACGAGCAATGTTTATATATTTAATAACAAAAACACACATAATATCAACTACTATATTTGACAGATTGAATAAAATTTCAAATCAAATAGGTATATCAATTCGAATAAAAAATATTTCAAAGATGTTCGACGTGCATTTATATAACTACTTACGAGTAGGTAGGTACACACAGGTAGTACAACATCATCATCATTCCTTTTCCACACCTAATGGTGCATAGGGCACAGCAGTGGTACACCAATGACAACGTATCTTGAATATTTTTTGTTAAATGAAGGTAAGATGATCAGTCTTACTCTTTGAGTACTAGTCCAGGGACTATGGAATATGGAATATTCTAGTGTAAAAACACCCTTTTAAATAAATATTTTATATAACCATGTCAGGAATCGAACCCGAGTCCTCTTGCAAGGTAGGCTAACGCGCTGACCATTACACTACGAGGCCGACAATAAAGGACACCACATTACTCTACTTATTTATTTATTTTCCAATATATGCATACAGCATACGTATATCGCACAAAATGCAAGGACGGCCAACAGAGAACGCTGCTAAAACTGTATAAAATATGAAAACAAGCCAGATCGTTCTCTTCTCCACGCCGACAGCCTCCCAACAAATACGTGCATTTCAATATACAAAGCCTTTGATTATAAATTTTTCGTACCACTGTATCCACGGTGAATAAAAATCTCTAATTCTCTAATTTAATAATTACGACTGTAGTTAACTAATATTAAATCTGGATAGTCTTCCAGCGAATTATATCGTAGCTTAATATTAATTTGCCACATTTTAATAATTATTTTGTAAATAATGAACGCCATAAAAATATTAATAAACAAATTTCAACAGGGAAAGAGAAAAATTTAGATAAGGTAATATGGAAGTCTAGGCATTTGCAGGGCTTATGAACTGTCATATGCTAGTTTAAGTGGCTTCTTTTTTACACTGTAACTTCCCGATTTTTCCTATATTTGAACATCCATATTTCTTCAATTCTTTTATGTGTTGATTCTGGTACAGTTAAAGAGATAAAACCTTTATTGTTGTAAAGAGATACGTATTTCACATACTAGACTACCAGTCCTTTATCTAAAAACTTTTAGTCAAAATCAAAATATTGTAAAAATTGCACTTATTTATTAATACCTATGTCCAAGCCCAAGGCTTTGAAATGATTTGTGTATTTATTTATTGTAATTATTTGATCGAAAAAATTAAAAGCTTGTTTAATTTTTTTTTTCTTCTGAATATTGTCTCTAAGCTCTCGCCCCCTTCCACAAAAACAAAAGCGTGATAATTTTCAATGGTTGGGGTTGGATTTGGTTAGTTTTATAGTAATATTATTCCGTACATCGGGGGCAAGTTGCTACGTCATATACACCTGTAATCGTACAAAATAATTAGATTCATTTCCATAGCATAAAATATGCGGTTTGAGTACCCCTAAAATTACGGGAGCACTTTATCCCTTGGTTAGTTCAACCTGACCATATGGCTGGATGGGTGATATATGAATCGAATCTCAAACTGCATTTCTCAAACATTCATATATATTATATTTGGTCTATAACTTGAAAACCGGAATTCGACACTAGATGTCAACACTTGTGTATGCCCTATAGCAAATCATTGACATACGTGCAATTTTTAAGCTCTATTTATAATCTGTCAAAATCAGTCAACGGTGTTTAATTTGCTTGTGCGCATCATATTCGTTTCAATCATTGATTTTTTTAAAATATAATTAAATTTTAATAAATTAAATTAAATTAAATTTTGTCGATTAACTTTTTTACAAAGAAACCTGCAGCCGCAAGTCATCGTTTGTTGGTGGAATTGTATGACAAACATGCTCCAGCGAAATCACAGTGTTTCAAGTGGTTTCAACGCTTTAAAAGTGGCAATTTTCATATCAAAGACAAAGAGCGGCCCGGACACCCGAAAAAGTTTGAAAATGAAAACCAGAAGGGTTCATTTGATTGCCGATTCGTTTAAAGAGAGCATTGAAGTAAAAACGGCCAGAATGGGAAAACCAGACACGAGGTGTTGATTTTTCAAAATAATATTGCTCGGCCACATGTTGCTCAGCACGTAAAAACTATTTGGAAAATAGCGGACGGGAAATTCTGGCCCATCCGCCATATACGGAGTGTACATTCGGTATTTTTATTTATTTTAATTTATTACCTCCATGGAAAACGCAAATGTCAACAATTATCCTTTTTTCACTTAAAATTTTTATTTATTTTTTATTTTTTGTCACATTTAATGTTTATATATTTTTAATTTATGAAAACTTAATTGGTCTTTTTATGTTAAAAAAGTGTTGTTTTTAATACTGATTTTGAATGACTGTATGTTTTCTAAATAAAATAAAATAAAATAAAAATAAAAAAATAGGACAGATTTAGCGCTGTCGGGTTTTTA
Organism: Micrasema longulum; assembly: GCF_059751315.1. Taxonomy (NCBI): domain Eukaryota; kingdom Metazoa; phylum Arthropoda; class Insecta; order Trichoptera; family Brachycentridae; genus Micrasema; species Micrasema longulum. Next base: position 48,005 of record NW_028279897.1, read on the forward strand.
TTTTTTTCGGGTGATGCAGAATGTACTATCCAGAATACGCTTTAATTCAGTCCAAAGCATAAAAAAATGGCTCGATTCGTTCATTGATACAAAAGTTGACCGGTTTTTTGGGAGAGCATCCACAAATTATCAGAAAGATGGGGAAATATGGTAATTTTCGATGGAAAACACCTTAAGTAACAGAATTTTATAACAATATTTGAATTTCTCCAAATTTTTGAAGACAAAATATTGGATTTCACCCCCTCGGGAGTCATTAAGATTAACAAATTACAACAGGGACGGAGAATACCTTAAATAAGGGAATATGGAAGTCTAGGCATTTACAGGGCTTGTGACTTGTCATTGGCTGATTTAAGTGGCCACTTTACACACTGTGCAACATTCACCATTTTGCCTGTGTTTGAACATCCATATTTCTTCATTAATATTTATATTCCCTTATTTAAGGTATTCTCCATCCCTGTTGTAATTTGTAAATCTTAATGACTCCCGAGGGGGTGAAATCCAGTCTTTTGTCTACAAACATTTGGACAAACTTAAACATTGTAATGAAACCAATTGGTCAAAGAAAAGTTTAATAATAGGAAAATTGTTTTCAGGCGTTGCCTAGTATATGAAATAATTAAGCCAGATGATATCATCACTACAATAAAGGTTTCAGCTCTTTAACTTCACTAAAATCAACAAATGTAAGAGTTGAAGAAATATGGATGTTCAAACATGGGCAAAATGGAGAATTTTACAAGATTTTCTTCAATAAACGATCGAATTTCTTTTTAAAAAAATCCGATTTTTAAGTCATAGACCTATAATTATCGTATGCAATGATATAAGAAAAACTATAACATAAATAAGAAGAGTGTATTGCGTACAGGCTTTGAAACATATACACACGTTAGTAAACTTATGTTTGTAGACAGGCTGTATTTTTGCCCTAGGGTGCTATTCCGAACTAAATTTGTTGCAACTGCGAGGGAAAACATTTTTGAGAAAGGAACGTAGAAATCGCTGTGTAGCATTGCACAAACGCTGGAAAAAACCATTATGGCAAATCTTCAATCCTAAGTTTTATAAAATATTTGCATTTAACCACTCGCCGACTTTTCTATGTCTACCGGTTTTGAGACGTACCCGTCTAACTTACGCCATCTGATTTTGGTTGGTTAGGATATATTCCTAAAAGCAATTAGCTCGCCAGTGCACATCATTATATTGTTTAAAATTGATAAATGTTTGAAAAGCGTCTGTAAAAAAATGTAGCAAGTTCGCACCCATTAAGTTGCAGGTGTATCGTTAATTTTACTCCCGTCTCACTTACCCCACCGTACATAATCCGCTTCCATTGTATAATATAATGCAAACCAGAGCACGAATCGCAGAGTGATCGGGGTTACTTTGCCGAACACTTGTTATTTTTACTCAGTGATTTTTTGCTCGTTTTCCTTTCAAACAGGGGATGTGCATTATATTGGGGTTAGGTGGGTATTTAGCAAAATAAAAACAGATTTAAAAAATACTATTAAGGCTGCAGCCTGATAAAAAAAGGACATTTAAGATTTTTTCTTGAATAACTTTCTTGTTCAATCAAATATTTTCAACGATGTTTTGAGCGTGTCCAAATGTTTGCAGACTGGATGGATTTATTCCTTAGGGAGTTACTTAGATCCGAATATGTTGCAACCGAGGAAAAACATTTTTGAGAAGGAAATATGGAAGTCTAGGCATTTACAGGGCATATGATCTGTCACTTGCTAGTTTAAGTGGCCACTTTACATATTGTGTAACTGTTGCAACAAATTCAGTTCTAAATAACTCCCTAGGGAGGAAATCCAGCATTTTTTTTGCCACTTTGTCCCTTTGTGTGTTAAAAATATCCGTCGCAATTCCTCTTTAAAATAATTAATGACAAGACATGTGGTCAAACAAATAAATCGCATAGATTGCGCGTATTAAAATTGGGACATTAGCATAACTGATATCACGAACAAAGAAATTAATGTTAATTTATCAGGGGTACTAAACCATTGATTTGTTTTGACGATTTTGTTTTTTGTATCGAATATTTATATTAATTATGTTGTTCTTATTTTGTGCTTACTTAAAGATATTTTATTTGTACGTTATTTTTTTTACTGTAATTTCGAATATGTATTCAACCATTTTCATTATTCTTTCTTATTTTTTAAAATCTTTTTTCCATAAATACTTGTTTCCACATGAAAAGCTGAAATGTTTTCATTTACCAATCAATATTTTTGAATATTAAAATTAATCGAAAAATAAAATAGACTCAAAAATAAAATTAAATCCATTAGCAACATTTTGGAAGCGTCCAAATTGTCGACAAAAAGTAGAATCCAGTAAAATGCTGATTTCTTTCCAAAGGTTTTGATGGAAAGTGCCCGCCACTTAACCTTTCCAACACTAACACTTAAACAAATCATTTGTGTAATATGCAGGTTGTGTAAATGTGTCATTAAAATCATGTCGCCGGTTCGAAATGGTTCAAAATTCAAAATATACTTGTCAGCACGTTTCTAACTCTGTTTGTTTCAAGAAAAATACACTGACCATGTCTCAATTCATGAAGTTATCGAAATGAAGTTGAGTTTTGTCAAAAATTGGTAAATGAAAAGGTGTCATCAATCACCAGTTTTGAATAAGGTAACGTCTGCAAGGATGTTTGCAAAATAGAAAATTAATTTCGGGAACGGGACGTTGCATTTATTTATTTATTAATTAACGGACATTGTCCATGTTAACAATTTGTAAGGTTAAAATATTACAATAAAAGAATAGTTTAAAACATTTTTTAAAAAAAGAAAAAAAGCATTGACAAACATAAGGGACATCGAGACAAGATCTGGACTATTTATTTAGTGCTCGTTTAAATCGTTGTAAACTTAAACCAAAAAAGTCCAGATCTTGTCTTGAGTTAACAATACGACAAAGACGGGTCATTGGAGAATTTAGGCCATAGTTTGTGCTATGCTGATCGATGAACAGTACTTCATTGTTTCTCAATCTACAAGTCGGAATATTGAATTTTACTTGTCCCAGTAATGATGGAACATCGATTATACCATTTAGTATGCCAAACATATATATGGAATTAATATTAGTTCTACGTATTAGCATTTGATGATTTTTCCGAAAAAAGTGATTTGTTTTTTAACGTGTCTGATGACGAAAGTGATGGCACATCGGATTGTGATGAATAGTTTTATATTCGTGTTTAATATTTTTTTAAAATATTTTTTACCTCATTATTTCCTACTATGTTATATTTTTGCTACATTTTCTGCACACTTATTTATTTAACATTTTTTTATTACATTGTGATATTTTAATACTGCATTATTCTCATTTCGTTTAATTTTCACTAAAAAAAATAATTTAATGTGTCTCGCGTGGTTCCTAAGGCACAGAATTATAATGATTTATTTAAAAAGAAAATGTGCCATTTGACAAAAGTGGACAGTAAGGATTTTCTATCTGACAAAAGTCGAAAAGGAGAGGGCCATTTTTTTTCGACTTTTGTCATCTACTCGCATTAAAATAACGAAAAAGGTTTTGTACGAATGTAACACAGTTCCGGTAACCAAACTGTAATACAGGTGAATCATAGATTAGCATATTACCTCATTACTATAAACGCACACACGTGTTTCAAACGCAGTCTACTCATAATAACCACAGCAACTGTTTTGTTTATTTATTATAATTACTGATGTAAAATTTTCTTTTCTTTTCTTTTTTATTTGGGATTTTTACAGCTATTACATTAAACAAAAAGTAGAAATACATTAAAAAAACTAGATCCAATCAAAAAAATCCACGGTTTATCTCAGTTTCAGTGCTGCAGAGCAGCGTTTATTTTATAATAAAAAAATACACAAAATAATTTGTTACCAACTAAGTCTAAAGACTTTTCGGTGAGACACATTTTTTTTTTTATGATAGGTTTATATTTCATTTATTTTATTTATATTTTACAGATTTATTTATAAACAGGCACTATAATCTAATAATACATGGTATATAGGACAAAAAGTTTACGTAATTGTATATGTGTGACGTTTGTGTTCATGTTTGTGTATGTAAATGTATGTGTATATGAATGAATGAGGGAGAGTGTGCATGTGCGTGTGTGAAAGAATGAGGGAGAGGGTGCATGTGTGTGGGCGCGTAAGTTTAAAAAAAAAGTTGTAATTATATTGTGTACAGGAAAGAGAATGGTGGATTGATTATAAAAAAATTAAATAAAAAACTAATAATTTTTATCAACTTTCAAAACCTTTTTGTAAATATTTAAGTCAAGAAATGTTAGAAATTTCTGTTTTTTTAATGTTTGGTTAATTTCTAAACCATATTTTGAAAAAAAAAACATTTTATTTTAAAATTCAATTGATACACACTAAATGAATAATGTGCAACGAGTCCTATACAATACGGTAGTTAACCACAAAATACAGTGGATACAATGTAATGTCAACAATAAGACATGGTAGGTATGACAGTACGCGTACGTTAATTCAAAACGAACATACAAATACATATTGTATGCTCCTACATAATATATAAATAAGAATGACTTATAAATTTGATAGATTATATCATACCATTTTATTTATTTAATCAACAGCTTACCATTAAAACAAAAAATAATGCCTCACTCAAAAATTGATGCATTGATGCGCTTCTAAAACCGCTTATCTGCACCCCTCATTCCAAACCCAGTGGTTCACGGGGCGTTATTTTTCTATCCAAATTAAAATCATTTTTGTTACATACATATAAATCATTGCAGTGTAGAACTACCTTTTTTATTATTTATTTATTTATTATGTACATACAATATTACATTTTAGTTATTTTAAGACATTTTTGACATTTTTTTTTTTTACAGGACTCACTAAGCCAATGAATATGGCTTGTGGGTAAAGATCCTTTACAATTAATCATATGATAGTCCTACATGGTTTTATAATAATAATTACTACTAACTTAGATATAGGGAGCGAAAAAAAAGTACATGTAATTGATGCTTTCAAAGAAAAAATATTTAGAAGATGTAAAAAAAAAAAAAAAAGCAAAAAAAAATAAGTGAATAATTTTAAGATAAAAAATAAATAAATACAGAACCGGAGTACCAAAATTTTAAACATAAGTGTTTACATATTTAATGGGCACAAAGCATTTTATTAAAAACATTATTTATTAACATATCCATATCTATATCTATATCTATATGTAAGTCTATATCTATACATCATCCTCATCCATATCCATACATATTTATACCCGTACATGCACACATACATATCCATACATACATATATACACATATATACACATACATACATACATACATACATGTGAACATACATATACACACATAAAAACAAACCAATATTTTGAGTCAACGCTGTCAGCAGTCGAATCTAGGAGCTCAAGCTTTGCATGCGAACGCACCAACCATTCACTACGAGATTTAATATTATGTGCATTGATTTCATTTTGTTTATGTA
>NW_028279898.1:0-96199 GCF_059751315.1 Micrasema longulum
TCTACTGAGCGCATGGACGGTTGGAATTCTAGACCTCATTTATTAAATGTGGATATTTGATAGTTGATAACATTTACCTATTGAAGCTAGATTAATAATCGTCTGGCAGCTACAAAGTGCATGGACGAGTGAAATTCTAGCAACTTAAAATTATCAATAAATTTACAAGAACAAACATTGAGCATAATAGTAAATTTGTAAGGTGTTCGTGCTAAAAAATAAACAATAAAAAACTAAACAGATAAAGCACTTCAACACCATGGATGACATAACAGATAAAAATATCCGAAGGGTGGCTTTCGAAGATGCCTAGACTTCTATATTACCTTATCTTAAATGTTCTTCATATCTGTTGTAATATGTTAATGTAAACAGCTACCCAGGGAGTCGAATCCAGTCCTTGTCTACAAAAATTTGGATAAACTCAAAATATTGTTGATATGAATTTGAAAATTAAATTCTCTAAGACTTAAATGCAAAAGGTATCCACAAAAATATAATTAATATTGTATGATTACAAATATATAAATTTGTGATAAAATCATAAAAAATGACGTAATAGATTCAACAAGTGAAGTGCTAGGATGAATCAGTATATAGTAAATAAAATATACATATATGTAAATAAAATATACCTTTAAGCCCACAAACAAATGCGTAATGTTTATTATATAAGATAATCTCGACGTTTAACAACCGTATTCAAGACCATAAACTAAAAAACAGAGTTTTAATTACTAGTTTCGCATACCTTAATTGATATAATTATAAGTTTACTATTGTATCACTTTATTTCAATACCGTAAGAGAGACATTAAATTTCTTAAGGCGTTGGTACCACTGACAGTAATAATAACAACATTATTATTTTATTTGTTTTCTCTTTTAATCGATGTAATTACATACCCAAAAAGATTTGATTATTGTGTTGCTTTTATTATTAAAAGACACATAAGTTAGTTACGATCATAAGTATTTTTATATTCCTTTCGAAAAGTTTGACGAATTAATAAGCGAATTAAAAACAAAGTTATTAACTACTCTAAACTAATTAATTATGTGTTTACGAGTACGTAGGTACAACGAAAATATAATAAATAACGGTTGTAAAGAAATATTAGCTTTTTTATGATTTATCCAAGTATTTAAATTTTGGTGCTTTTTTATTTTAGTTGTAAATTAAAAAAACGGTAAACAAGTTGTTGTACGGTGGGATTCAAACCTCGGACCTCCTGATCCGGAGTCCGCAATACTTCTCACGGGACTTTAATCTTTCTTTGGGTTGTAAATTTTAAAATATTGAGTTCCGTCAGGATTCGTCTTAAAAATGTATAAAATCTCCACAATTTAGAAGGAAAGAAAAAAAAAAGAAAACTAAACGGCTGTTAAAAAGGAAAATTAATTTTTTTGGTTAAAAAACGTACTATGCAAAAGTAAGCTTTATTTTTTAATTCGTCAAACTATGTTAATTTAAATTCAATTAATATTTTTCGATATTAATGTTTATGAGCAATACTAATTCATTATCAATTTTGAAAGAGAACATATTTGACGGAGGAATTCATTACTTCCTTATCCATTTCATTGATTAGTATATGTTAAAAAAATATAAATGTGGCAAAATTATACTTTTGTTTTTTTATCAACCTTCAAGTAATTACAAAACTTAGAAACGCTCATTAAATTAAGATGCGATACATATAAAAAAAATACTTCGTAATTAGTAACCATACAATTCCTCATTTTTTATAACCATTTTTGTAAGATTCTATTATTACATGTTTTCTTTATGGGATGTCAAAAAGCTTTATATTTCGAGGTTGAAATAAATTGACGAAGCCGTCAAGGTCGCATCAAAATTTCCATAATATTATGATTATTTTGACATATGCCTTTTTACCGTTTATCAAGGGCGAGACAATATATGAACATCTCAAAAAGTAATTAAAAATGTTCGACATTTAAGAATTACCTGTGTTAAAAATGTTAGTATTGATATAACGTACATACATATAACAGAGGTATAAAAACTTTTTTAAAAAAGGGCTACTTGAACTATTAACACCACATAGGGCCAATTGCGTCGAGATAAATAAAGATAAGTTTTATTTATAAATATATTTATATATATATTTGGACCCTTGTATTTAGTAGCCTTACGTGTCATGTAAAAGACTAAGGTACTCGGAAAAAAATCGTTTTTGTTTTGGAAATGGGATGTTCGATCACTGATTTTGGATTATTACCCTGATGAGTCCAATCACCATTGTTGCAAAGTTCAAGAATAATGGCGCGTGGTAACTACTTTTAATTACAGTGTGGATATTTTTTAAGGATATTCCATCTTTCTTGCATTCTGCTTCAAGATTATGGCATTGTAAACTAAAAATAACAGATGTTCTATACTCTGTGAAGAAATATCATCGCATGGACAATAGTCATCATTCCTTAATTTAAACCTAAATAGATAACTTCTCATAGCTCCGTGTCCGGTAAAAATTTGGGTCGTTTCGAAAGTACTTTGGCGATGTTGACGGAAGTTTGCTGCATTAGCCAGCGTTGTGAAAAACAAAAAAAATATAAATAATTAAGAAAAGTTAAAGTTGCGGCTTCAGCTGATCATAAGAAAAAAACTATTTCGGAACTTTACCGTGGCATTAAAACGACCAATGTCTCTCGTATAATTTTTTTGACAGATAAATTAATTTATCTATATTAAACTCCTAATTAAATAACCTATATCTACTTCAAGTGTCCAGTTCGCATATTCGTACACCCGTTATGCGTTATTTGTTCAAAATGTCCATCTAAAGTGGCTTCGTAAATAACAGACGTCTCGGATGGAGATACTTGACGCGTTATCCACTTCAGTAATAACCCAAACAAACCAATTTCTTCTATAAAAAAATTATGGCGTGGTCAAGATATTAAAATGAAAACTAAAATGTTTGTGTTTAGTGACGTTAGCTGGCGTTACTTAGGGACGATTTTGTGGTGTTATGAAATTGAACATTACTATTTAATAACGACCGCCTGAGTGATTCTAAAACATCCCGAAAGGGGGACGTGTTTCCAAATGATACCGGAGTGTCCCAAATAGATAACTCGTTGGGTTTTTACGAATATGCGTCCAGTTCTACATGTGAATTCTTGATAAGTGTTTTCAGTTGGATGGCTTCTATTAGGCTAAAATCCAGAAAAGAGAAATCAAGTGAATGTAAGTCCATTGCTTGGTGTACGTAGAGGTTAAGGTATTTTTCTAGCATGCATGGTCTCGGAATTATTTGATCGGGGGTAGAGATAAATTTTCAGTGTAACATTTCACGGTCTCTGGACTAGAACTGAACGGTGCGCGACTTATTATTTGCCCTTAACGTATCAAATTTTCGAGGTTTGCGGAACTCGGAGTACTAATTTATATTTATTTGACAAATTGTAGTCAGCATTACTTTACGGGCTGTTCAATTGTTAGAAGTTAATGAAGAAAAATCAGATAGCTGCTAAACTACCGATATGTACAGAAAAAGAGATCCATATTACCCGCAAAAGCCGTATTCAGCTAGCAAATTGCCCTATTAACAAGACGAAGCAGAGTGGAGGAAGAAATGCAAGGCATTGCTGCCAACCAATCCCTATGATTTAAACTGAAGAAGAAGATGTAACTATTAAATTTATTTGTAAGGATTTTCAATAGAATTCAGCGTTTACTTGCGTCAATAAGGTTAAATTTAATTTTGGTATCTATAGCAATTCAAAAGAATTATTTGATACATAAGCATGATAACAATATTTATGATGAAGGGGTCAAACTGTTGAAGATTGTGTTTTTTTTTTAAATAAACAAAAATGTTTCAGTATTTTTTTTTTAATCCGCTAGATATAAGGTGCGTCGCCTTTGGTTTGCGGATCGTAGTTTAGTGACCCCTGGCGTATAGAAGTAGAGGTATGATAAACCTTACGGGCAAATTAAATTATTTAAGATGTCTTAAATATTACTCGTACTAGGCGCGATATGAAATATGTTCTAAGAAAGTAAAAGTAGGGACCGAGTAATAAATGTCATTAATATTATTTTCAACTATTCATTTAGCATACAGATGTATTTAAATATACTTTATAGCTTCCATGGCCTCATGACATCGATAAAAATTCGAATTAAATACGTAGCAAATTTCACAATATCGATCAATATTTGTTTAATGTATTTTGATAGCATCAAAGACTGTGTTCTTGTTAATGCGATTACTTACTATTAAATAAAAAAAAAATACTACACATCATTATGTTTTCATACTAAATGGTGCATAGAGCACTTCATTAGTACACCGACTACAGCGTGCTTGATATTTTTTCTTAAAGGAAGGTAAAATGATCAGTTTTCCGCTTCAGGCGTCAGTCGAGGGACCATGAAATACTCAAACGTAAAAACACTATTTGAAATAACTATTTTATATCAACCATGTCAAGAGTTGAACTGAAGACCTCTTATACGGTAGGTAAACACGCTGACAATGAAGAATAAAAAAAGAAGTATAAATTAATCGATTCTATGTAAACTTGTCATGCAGTATGGATTTTTATGATCGTATAAAATGGGCATTATTTTTAATAAGAAATATTAACGTTCTTATCATATACCCAAATATTTCAATTTTGGTGACTATTTTCAACGAGTTGTAAATATCTCACTATTAGAAAATGGAAATCAAGTTGAGGTAGAGTGGGGTTCGAACCTTGGACCACAGCCCGATAAATCAATAAGTTAAAATGCACATAAATAAAAATATGTATTATTTTATGAAATTTTCAGAATCGATTGTGAATTTTTAAAAATAAAATGTACCAAAAATAATTTTATTTTGTTTAAAAAAAAAAAATATTATGTTTGTTAGATCAACCCATACCAGAGGAGACCAGGCAATTCATTTACGCTGATGACACAGCAGTTACTGCTTAAGAAGACTCTTTCCAGCTAGTGGAGGAAAGACTTGCCCGAAATCTTAACATACTTAGGGAATACTATGAAAAAAGTTAAAGTTAAATCCAAATCCAAAAAAAACTCAACTCTGAGCCCTTCACCTAAAAAATAAGCAGACGAGAAGAGAACTGGAAGTCACATGGAAGGGGGAGAGAATCGAGAACTACCAAACACTATAACTCTGGATAGAACGCTTTCCTATTAGCAGTACTGCACCAATACTAAACAGAAAGTCTCCGCCAGGAATAACATATTACGAAAGCTCATCGGTTCATCTTGAGAGCATCTTCACATGTACTCCGCGATTCTGCCTTGGGTTTGTGTGTCTCCGCAGCAGAGTACGCTTGTCCCGTTTGGAAGAAGTAAGCACATGCCAAACAAGCGGATATTGCTGTAAATGACATGGCGTGACTGGTGTCCGGCTGCTTTAAGCCCACACCAGTGCACGAACTTTATCCCATAATCGAAATCGTTCCACCCAACATCAGGAGAAACGTAGCAGCGGACACAAAGAAACACAAATAGATCCATGATCCTAGACACTCCCTTCACGACCATTGCATGGGTCCTCCGAGGCTAAGATTGAGAAGGAATTTCCTCAAAGTCACAACTGACTTAGAGACCTCTGCAGAAAAACGCAAAGAGGATTTGTGAAGAGAAGAACTCTGCGATAGGCTTTGGATAATGCCATCTGAAAGCACACTGCCCACAGCTTAGACTTCCCTACGTGAAAAGTTCTCAATAGACTAAGGGTAATAGTGTCTAGGTGCAAATGCAATCAACGGAGGTGGGGTTTTCTGGAGGTAGACGAAATGAACTGGGACTGTGGAGAGGTGCAGAATAATCCTCATCTGCTGCGGTGTCCACAAATACAGTTTAGTTGTGATGATAATGATTTGAGTATGGCCAATGACAAAGCGATATCTGTCGCTGCACACTAGAGTGGCAAGGTCTGAAGTCCGGACCCGATAAGTAAGTAAACATGTTTGTAAGTCCGAAGATGGCATTGAAAGCCCCCACTGACTTACCCGAATCCGTTTTAAAGGTGTTAGGCCTCTTTTCAGATCAGCACATTGCAACAATTAAAAAAAAAAAAATTTGTTGCTGGAAATTTTTGAAAAATATTACAACAGGGATGAAGAACATTTTAGAGAAGGTAATATAGAAGTCTAGGCATCTACAGGGCTTATGACTTGTTATGAATATTAAAAGCTCCCCATGGAGTTGAAACTAGCCCTTGTTTACAAAAATTTGGACGAACTCAAAATATTGCTCAAAATTGAGCAAATCAACTTCAGGAAATTGGGTTGTAATAGTTATCGTTTGATTGATTAATGTATTTTGTTATTGTATAATTTTTTTAAAATATGTTTATATTTCAAGTAATTTATGATGTGTATAGTACGAGTATATTCATATATTATACTCGATTTTTTCATATTTTTATTTTTAAGCACTCTTTATACCACATATATGTAAATGGCAGAAATGCCGTATACAAATACATACATAAATAAAACGAAATATTTGGGTAAATCATAAGAACGCAAATATTTTTATTTTTTAAATTATAAAATGAATGTATAATGGAAAGCTGCACATAATCGCTTATATAGACGATTCGCCCTTTATATAGCGTCATAATTGCTTTGGTCCAGGAAGAAAATACGGGAATACGTTGTATGAAGTCAGATAGCGTATCCTCTTAAAGTACGAGTCTCTCGGATCTTTGATTTTGTTTGTTAAATCATAATAATATTTAGATATGATAATAATACACGTAATTCTGTATTACGCCTGTTACGTCGGTCGGCGTGTAGTGAATTCGTTGTAGTATTTATTGATGACAGCCCGGCTGGGGTAAGTAGGTGAGATCGTGACTGAATGAAAATATAATTGCCTCTAACAGGTTACATGGGCCGGGTAATAAAATGCTAGCGTAAGTGTTAAAACACCACACTAATGTGTTAATCATGACCCGCACTGGAGCCTAATTCCTTCCCGGCTTGGCTAGAATATGCATTGCATTGAATAATGCAAACATCTAGATTTATCAGCATTGTTTTTAAGTTTGTCCAAGTTTTTGTCGACAAGAATTGGATTCAACCCCCAAGACATTAACATATTACAACAAAAATGGAAAACACCCTAAAGAAAGGAATATACTAGGCACCTACAGGGCTTATGACCTGTCATTGGTTGGTTTAGGTGGCCTCTATACACACTGTGTAATATTCACCATTCTGTTTATATTTTAACATCAATATTCCTTCAATTCTTCCATCTGTTGATGTTTGACGTCGTTTGTGAAACGTAAACGTCTTTTGTAAACAAGTGATCTTTTGAAAAAAAAAATTACCGTTCATTACAGCTAAAAAAAAGTTTTTGCAATGTGCAGATCTGAAAAGAGGCCACAAGAATTTTAATAAAAAGAATCTGGGTAAGTGGGTGCGGCTTTCAATGTTGATTTTTGTGAAGTTTAAGAGCTGAAAACTTTATTGATATAAGTGAAATTCATCCGATTGAATTTTCCATCCACCTACTCAAAACACTAAAAATGTAAAAAAAACTCAAAACATTATTAATAAAAACACCTGGTCTAAGAAATAGCAGAAAAATTGAAAAATATTTTGTTTTGGCGTTGCCTAGTACGTGGGTAAAATAATTAAATCAAATGAATTTCACCCAGATCAATAAAGGTTTCAGCTCTTTGACTTCACAAACATCTAGGAATATAGATGTTCAAATATAGACAGAATGGCAAATGTTACACAGTGTGTAAAGTGGCCACTTAAATCAGCCAATGACAGGTCATAAGCCCTGTTGATGCCTAGACTCCTATGTTCCCTTCTCTAAAATGTTCTCCATCTTATTTATATCGAAAATGATTTCTTTCACCTGTAAAAAAGTAAAAACCTATTTTTTTTTTTTTTTGACAGCATTACTCCCCTTTCCGCACCCAGTGGAGCATAGGTCACTGAATTGGTACTCCAAATGCAGTGTACCTTGATCATCAGTTATATGAAGGTATGGTGATATCTCAATCAAGGACCGTGGTATATCAAAGTGTAAAACCAACATCATGACATTGGTCGTAGGAGTCAGAAAAGTTGATGCATGCCACGTATTGGAGATTCTAAATGGATGTCAAAAATAAAATATAAAAATAAGGAATAATTTAAAAAAATATATTTATAGATGGCAACCATGAAGTTTCGCATAAATAAATTGTTGATGTTTTTATGAATGTATGTATGTGTATGCGCATGGTTGTACTGTGTGTGTATATATGTGTGTGTATATATATATATGTGTATATATGTGTATGTGTGTATGTGTGTATGTATATGTATCAAAATGTGTATACGAATAAGTCTATATTTTATTCGTCTATTATAATGTATTAAAATGTAATTGCCTAGCTTGGAACGGGGTATGTACCCTTGTTAGCTGGGCAAAGTGAACATAAAATTGTATTTTGATACAGAGTGTAAATAAATAAACTTTTAAACAAATATTTTACATCGTCCCTGACAGAAATCGAACTTGGAACCTCAAGCATGGTAGGCGAACAAGTCAACTACTACACTGCTGACTAATTCCCGCTCAATTTCTTTTTTCAGGATTTTTATCTGAGAGTAACCATTGAGTCGAAAACATTCGTCCAGGTTACGGTTTCTTTTTCACACCCAAACTGTATCCTTCAGTCTTTAAACACAAATTGATTATTGTTTTTCATAGGAAAAAATATTTAATAATGAATCGTGTTGTGGTCCCGTGGCTAGTGTTGCAGACTTACGAGTCAGAGATCCAAGGTTCGAGCCCCACTCTACCCCAACTTGATTCCCATTTTCTAATGAGTTATTTACAACGTCCCGAAAACGAAATATTTAGGTACCCAAATAATAAGAACGAAAATATTCTATTAAAAGAAAAAAAAATAGCAATAAAGTTGATAGTATTTGCGTATACTATAAATAAAAATATGTGTTTTTTTAAATGTGAATGTGTCAAACCACCTATCAATGAAATATATGCATAATGTTATAATAATAATAGAGCACACATAAAAATATGTTTATGTGTGCCCTGTTTCAAAATTTAAAATAAATTAACATTACAGGAATATATCTGATTCTATAATTATTTTTCCTTGTTTTGCAAACAAAATAAATAAATCCTATTTCTATTCCTCCGTTCGGGTGGATGAAAAATCCCAAAAAAGAAATTGAGTTGAGATAAATCTCAAAGTGCAGTGTGCGTTAGCCTACTTGGTGCGTTTTAAGGCTCTGGGTACGATTTTTGAAAATGTGATCTTGATGTAAACAGACATTAACTCCGATGATGGACTTTGTTATGCGATCCAAAAGGTCGATAAAGAGTTCGAACGACACACGACAAAATAACCCGGAAAAACTTATTGTGCATCTGAACTGAAGTTTTATCGTTATGTTATTATTTAAAAAATAATAGTATTTATATTATTCAAACCACGGAGCTATGATCCACCCACAACCTTATTTACAAGACCAAAATATTTTTGTTGTATTAAAATTCTTAAATGTTTATTAAAAACAAATAGTTATTTAGTAAGGAATTTCATTTTAAGAAAATAAGAACCGAAGCTTGACAAGGTAAATTGTTACAAAGCATAAATGTAATATTTTTGTAAATATGTATGCTATACATGCACATTATATGTCATAATAGATGCATAGTAAATAAGTGCAACTTTGTATTTATTAATGATTTTTTTCCACGACACGGATCTAATTTAGTGCACAGTTTGTATAAAGTCATTGTGCATAATTAAATAATGCTGATAATGCATTATATTTACCATCTCAGTATGTTGGATATAACCTCCTTTGTCTGAGCTAATTAAATTTAAAATAAAATGCACTATTGAGTCATTGCCATCGCTCTTGTTTCGAATTGCGTAAAAATAAAAAGAAAGCATTAATATTACATATATTTCATATTACGAGTACGTATGCAAAAGGTTGAGGTTAAATGTTAAATTATACTTAATCAAACTTTATCTATCAATCTACTACTTCTACAATAATTGCGCTCTTTCCTTGTAGGACAAAGACTTCACACACGTCTAGTCTGATATTCATTCCTGGCTTCTTCCACATTCATACATCTTTTCATACATGCTCTTCTATAATGTCTACTTTTGACATGACCAGACGTTAGATTTCGGTTTAACTGGAGATGACACGTTTTTTTTTGTGGTCTAGTTCCTACGTTACCATTCATTTCAACCGTATGCATCGGTTTGACTATTTTTTCTTCATCCATTTGTTTTACACGACCTAAACATCTTAGTGACTCTTTCTTATCCTTATGAATTAAACCTCGTCTGATTTCGTTATTTTCAACTTTGTCGTACATCGATTTACTACACATTTGTCTGAGAGATCACATTTCAACCGCGTTCACTTTGCTTCTATCTTGTCTCTGCCAGTTTCGTGTTTTTCTTTTATGCATAAAGTGTCTGGTCTAAAACTTCTAAAACCTTTTTTCACAATATTTGAGTTTGTCCAAATGTTCGTAGACAAAAGACTGGATTTCACCCCCTCGGGAGTCCTTAAGATTAAAATCAACAAATGGAAGAATTGAAGAAATATGCACGTTTAAACATAGGCAAAATGGTGAATGTTACACAGTGTGTAAAGTGGCCACTTAAACCAGCCAATGACAGGTCATAAGCCCTGTAAATGCCTAGACTTCCATATTCCTTTATTTAAGATATTCTCCATCCCTGTTGTAATTTGTTAAACCTTTTATCGTTTAACAGAAATGAAAACATTTGAAAACAACCTAATGAAGTCACGCGTGGAATCGCTGTTTTGCATACTTAAGCATAAAAATATCTCGTTACAAAAGTAACCTGGTACGGATAATTTGTATACCATACGACATTTCTTAGGCATCTAGATGTTTTACTTACTACGATGAATATGTTCTAATCATCACTGCCACTAAATGCATCGTCGGCATGTGATGTTAACGATCTTATCTCCCTTAGCTCTAGATTTACCACTTACTCTATTCTTGAAGGCGTTTTTCATATATTTATTCTGCTTGTGTAAGAAAAGGTTTTTCACTCATATACTTGTTATATTACACTCATATATGTGTTATACACTCATATAGTGTTATATTAAGTTATTAATGTGCTAAACTAGCTTTGTTTCTTTGTTGTTCTCAATATTTGTTTTTTTTTTGTTTTAATGTTAATAATATTATTTAGGTCGAATTGAGTTTGTTGTTGTAACTCCTGGGAATGTAATTCATATGATGTACTTACTAAATATTCATATACACTTGCATGATACTTTGTGTTATATGATTAATAAATAAAATAAAAAATATGTTAAATTATGTATTGTACCAGTTTTAATGATTTTCAAAGTCTTGTTGACCACACCAATGAAGATGCGCATATCGCAGAACTCAGCCCGCCCTAGTAAAACTCTGATGTATATGGCGCCATTATGTATTGAACATATTATTTAATTTTTATATTGGAGTATTTAATTGTAAAAAATCACCTAATGCGTTTGTTAGTAACTACAAAAATAATTTAATTATGTGTTTAAGTAATTTTTGTGATTTTTAGAGTCTGGTTGACCACACAACCTAAAATATGCATTATGCAGAAAACAGCCAAATCTAATATTGAATGATATCTCTTTCAAATGTAGAATGTATGAGGCGACATTCAGGGTTAAAACATATTTTTGTATTACAGGTATTTTTGACGAAATAATTTAACAAATGTTAACAAAAAAAATAGATAAAATACTTATGTATTTATCCACTATAATATATTTAAGAGAACCAGATTTCTGGAGGCATTAATCTTCTTATCAGCATCTATACCATAAGATTTTTCAAGTGCTGTGAGTATCTTCTGCAAATTGAGAAATGATGTTTTTGTGATATTTTCAGATGATGGTAATTACTGTTTTTTGTATAAAAGCGGCCTGAATGTTTTGAGCAAAACATAGAATTGATCTTACTGAACCCAACAACACCAATTATTTTTTTTTCAAAACTGTGGACTGGCTTCTTTCTGCATAACTACGTTTAATGGATTCAGGAAAGGCCCCTCGGTTGAGACCAATCAAATGATTTTCGCAAACAACATCACGAAAGCTCTAGACGCAGGACATCAGGTAGACTACTCATATAATAATTTTGCCAAGGCCTTTGATACTGTCTACCATGATGTCTTATTAAAAAAGCTGTATGAGATCGGTTTCTCGGATGGTATGTTAAAATTAATGGCGAGCTACCTTCAAAATAGAAACCAATACGTCTCGTATGGTCTTTTTGAGTCAGAGAGTTTCTATACTTTCTCGGGCGTCCCACAAGGCTCTAACCTGGGTCCATTGTTGTTCTCTATTTTCATTAATAATATTAAAAATGTAATTTTGAACTCCCGTTTTCTGTTATTTGCTGATAACTTAAAACTATTCTTAAAGGTGACTTTGGATGGTTTTCGTCTTCTCCGAGCGGATGTATCTAATATATGTGAATGGGGAAGGCGTAACAAACTTAGGTTTAATGTTTCCAAGTGTTCGGTCACGTCTTTCGCTAGGGCCCAAAAAACTATATTTTTTCGCTACAAAATGAATGATCAGAATCTGATACGAACATCGAATGTTAACGTACTGAGAACTCTTTACAACTCCTTGGTGCGAAGTAGACTCGAGAGTGGCTCAATGATTTGGGGGCCACATGAACTGAAGTACTCTCTTATGATAGAGAAAATCCAAAAGAAGTTTCTGAGATATCTCTACATGAGAGAGTGCGGGTATTATCCTTGGCTCTATCCGACCGAGTTTCTCCAGGGTATGCTTGGCTACAACAGTTTAGAGACTAGAAGGAATGTGTATTTGACTACACATTTTTATCGATTGTTGCGCGGTATTGTCGATAATCGTGAGATTATGATGAGCATTGGTTTGTGTGTTCCTGATAATTACCTAAGACAGCGTCAGCATAGATTGTTTCACATTCCGATATACAGGATCAACCTGCCGATGGTTATGCCTGTTGGAAGAGCTACCGCTATGCTGAACAACATCGCTCTGGATATTGATCTGTTTTATGTATCCGAAGCGGTATTCCGGAGCAGGATTCTCCTACTACTTTGACATGAATCTCTTTCATGTATTTTTTCCTTTTTTATAATATGAACGTATTAAATGAATGTTTGTAATGTAATAAATGTATTGTAATGTTTAAATAAATGAATTGAATTGAATTAAATTAATTTTGGACTTCCTCTGCTTCGTCTGCCTTCCGTAGTGGTATGATTTGTTTTACTGGAGGTATTTTCCCAGTTTTTGTAGCACTGTAGAACTTTAATAATCCGAACTCAAACTATTTGAATGGCTTTCAGAATTAAAAAATAAAATAAAACGGAAAAGTACTGGGATTCGCAAAATCACGACTTGGCTGCCCGAAAACTGATGATGACAGTCAAACAGTTAATTTGACCGAGATGTTCACTAAGCAATGACTTTCATTTACAGTACGGTACATACATACTGTACTAATTAATGCACAGCGCTTGTAACTCCACTTAGCATGTAAAAGTGTTGTCTTTTTATTTAATTAAACAAAAACTCATTTTTCGTTTTAAATCTTTTATTTTAATGTTCAACATACATACGGTAATTAATTAAAATATACCCTTTTTTCGGAAAAAAATAATTAATCCAAATATAATTATTATTTTTATTCAAATGAGGTCCGGTCCCAATTGATTCAGATAGTTGGAAATCTACTTTATATGCATTCTTGTTGATTGCAGCCCTGTTTTAAATAAACAAACTCGGTAACTACATAAGTTTCCGCGTCACTACTTTTAAATTATTTTTCTTTTTAGGGCGCGTCCATGTGTATTAATAGGTCCATGGTTTTAATAAATCCACCAAAAACAAAATGATCTTCTCCATTATTGAAAGCGTTTGATATATTTATTTTGTTTGTGTAAGAAAAGATTTTTGTCTCACATATTGTTGTGCTATATTTACTTATAAAAAAAATGGAAAATTGTTTACAGGCGATGCCTAGTATGTGAAATAATTTAGTCAGATGAATCTCTTCACAACAATAAAGGTTTTAGTCCTTTTACTTCACTAAAATCAACAAATGGAAGAATTGAAGAAATATGGATGTTCAAACATAGGCAAAATGGTGAATGTTACATAGTGTATAAAGTGGCCACTTAAACTAGCCAATGACAGGTCATAAGCCCTGTAAATGCCTAGACTTCCATATTCCCTTATGTTAGGTATTCTCCATCATTGTTGTAATTTGTTAAACTTATAAAGGCGTTAAACTTCATTACAACACAAATACCCAGGCATGAGAAAAATCGCATTCTTTTTTTGTGTTCTCACCGGGAATCGAACCCGGAACCTTCCATGCATCTGAGCGTTTTGACCGCGACACCACGGAGGCCGCCAAGTTGCATTAATTTGTTTATTTGAAGAACTGAATAATATAAATTATAGGTTTTGTAATTAATACAAGTGTGCTGCCGTAACAAGCGGAAATAATAGAGCTGAACTTTTGACGTTTTAATGACTCGAGTTTAACTATAAAATTGTTATTATTAGTGTTGTGAATGTTGCCACAATAATAAAAGATGTGGTACCTACCCACTATTAAATCGCGTGACGGATAGAGCAAGTAGTTTTGACAAGACAGACAATATTATTTTGCTTTATTTCAGTAATTATAAGTTTAGTTTTTTACGCTGTGTAAGCTGACAAGGTTAAGGTTTTATATTTCAAAATATTTTTTCAATTTATGAAAAAGTAAATGTAAGAGCAAAAAATATTGTTAATATTAAACATAATAAATTGATAAACACACATTCACATATATACCTATGAATACAAATCGCACACATACAATAGGAAAATATCACACACTACGAATACCGACAAAAATATATGAAATGAATTTAGAATAATTAATTGTACGTTTTGGCGAAACCTCAGAAGTGTCACTATCTTTCCTAAGACCTCTAACATTTTTCTAGTTATAAGGAGTGTAGGCATGTTGTTGGTAACAACATACCTAAAGTCATCTGCATATCCACATATATCCTGGCAAGCTCATTTTAGAATTATTGCCTATCCTACTATACAGCTATGAGCTTAGAGCCCTACTGATTTTTGTAAGTACTATTTATTTATAATAATCTGATAATCAGCATTAATCAGCATTTTTCATGCCGCACAAGTACCTTAATATCACCAGTCGTCCTTACCCCATCCTTTCTTCTCTAACTCATTCCTGTCAGATATTTACTGCTTTCTAAACAACCCCTTTTCTGCACTCGTTGCACACTCTTTCTCTCCCTGTCATAAAATTCAATTTTAAAATTATATTTTTTTATTATCTACATTACATTATTTTATTTTATTTATTTGATTTATTTATTCATTCAAAATTACAAAATTAAATATTTATAAAATTATTAAGGCTTTTTAGGCTATTCCCGTGTCAAGCCACAATAAATAACAATAAAAATACATAGTAAAATTAATTAGAACAAATTATAATGACATAGAATCACAATCTAGAAAAAAAGGTCAATGTAATAAATAATCAAATTCCAAAGAATACAATTGTTGTTATTGTTACATTAGTGTTTTATATTATTGTTGACTAAACTGTTTTTTTTTATCGTTTCTTTGGTTGATTGAAAGAAAAGAGACCCGCCAAGTAAAAAGATCAAAAGCTTAAAATAAATTAACACAAAATTTTTTTTATATACCAAATTGATTCACACAAACAGCCTTCGCAAATTAGATATTTTCACAAAATATTATCAAAAAACATCTAATATTTCAGAAAAAACAATAACGTATTTTTTATAAAACAATATGTTAAATACCCACTTATTGTTACCCAGTTAGGTCTGTAATTAATAAATGAAGTATTTTAGAAAATTAGGGTATAATGAATAAACAAATAAATAAAATTAACTGTTTTTCGATGGAAAGTATAATATGCCATTTTCCTTCTGCAAGCGAGTTTTATTATTATTAGTTACATTGTCAGACGAGTAAGTTTTAATGCATATCTAATTTGATTGAAGTATTTTAAACAAATAAACTATTATCGATACAATAATTTATACAGGTATTTCAATTTTGTATGAAACAAACATGAAATTAAAAAATTTTATTATTATACTAGACTGATTTTTAAATTGGGTGCAATATTCTATATTTATTCCCAAGAATATACTATTTGAATTTGATAAGTAGCCTCATTTTATTCTAGTTTAGTTGCGTAAGCGTTACGATAACTTATGCAAGAATAAACAATTTAACGATAAAAATATCGAACAAGTTTCATTTGTAGCAATAAACACGATCGTTTATTTGTATGTGAATTATTACATATTTACACTCTGAACCAGTTATACGCTAATGAAAGTTTAATACGAACAATACGCAAAAGGAAAAGAGATCAGTGATGTTATAGTTTGACCGCGCCCTCGGGGAGTAATGTGCACTATTGGTTCTGAACAACAGCTTGCAATGACACACTTACTCGAATATGTCGCAACTGTGACGATGAATTTGATTAATACTGCAGTTGTAAAAGCGAAACAATAAAAAGTGAGGCAGTGTGACTAATGTGAGCCTCGGAGATTGCCTTATCACCGCCATCTTGTTCAGGCACCTACCAATACTTGTGCCCAAACCGCCACTGATCACCATAGGCGCGCGCTGCTTTTTGAATATCATAAGTACATAATATGTTGATACTATATAAACTAGCATAAGTTGAAAACACATACATTTAGGAGAATTATTAAGACTGCTAAAAATTTCATCTAGAAACGTGCTGTATATACCAGATATTTTGAAATACGGGTATTTAAAAACAAAAAATGGGCACATGTGTTTTATATATATATATATAAGAGAAAAAATCACATTTTATCACTTCTTCACAATATTTTAAATAATCCCACTTCGCCTGTTTATCTGAGAGAGCTCTTCCAACCTCTTTCACAATACGGACTATCTCTTCATTCTAGTAACGAGAGAACCCCTTTAATACCCTGTCATCGCTCTAATTTTCTTGCCTCCTCTTTCACAGTAGTAGTCGCTCGGCTGTGGAATAATCTACTCACTAATGTTAGAGACACCCTTTCTTTATTTACATTTAAGTCAATATTGAAATGTCACTATCTAAATATTTAAATAGTTCCTTTATCCCTACTTCTTTCCTTCCCATACCCTCTTTTTTCATTACAGTATAGTGTTAATTTTTTATTTTGTTAATCTTTGTTTTTAATGTTTGTACAAAATTATGAGATTCAATACGTCCATGTATTTGTAATTTTCTCAAACTAAACGGTTTGGGTAGGTAGGAAGAAATTGCCTTAAGGCAATATATGTATATATATTGTATATGTATATAAAGTGTTAAATAAATAAATAAATATATCTAAGCTTTCCTGACAGAATGCGTTAAGTCATTAAAACCAGTTCCGAAATAATCGTATTTAAAGCTTTTTCATTCTTTCAACGCATTATTTCTCCCACAATTTTCCTTTTTTATTTTTTTTAACGCTTCCAAGGAGTTATTTTTATTCTAGGCATAGCATAAAAAAATTGACCAATATCTTGCACACATATTAAAAAATATTTGAAATATATGAAGTCAGTTGATTTAATACATTCTGCCGATATATACTATTTACTATTGTATTTTTAATAATTACAAAAAAGTGTTTCGGCCTGTAATAGCAAAATACGACTTCATTTTTTAAAAATAAGAGAGATGAACCTATAAAGTTTTGTATTCAAAGGAGACTTTTAAGTAGCATACAAATGAAAATGTTAAAATAAGCAATATCTTTTTTATAATTTTTAAAGATTTGTATTTGAATTTGGATGGTGGAAATTTCAACGTAACGCAAAAAATAAAACGAATATTTACAAGCATTTAACAGTAAAAGAGCACGTTTTCATAAGACAATTGTTATTGTTTTATAATTTTATTTAGTTTGCAATCGACATGGACTCGACAATCTTAAATATGGAAGAATTTTCAGAAACTCGTTTCTAAATACCTATGAAAGAATCAACCAAAAACTGCACAGTTTTGAAGGTGTGATTTCTCAGGAATCAATTGATAAAGATAAAACAAATAATTTATTTTGCATCAATAATTTTTCAGCACTGGTAAACATACAATAAAAAAGGCAAATATTCCGATTCTATTATAGATTCACTCGAAAAAAAAAATTGTTCTTCAAAATGTAGTGCTGGAATGCTCCGGATTCTAATGTGTCTATTTCAAATAAGCTGAAGATTGGAGGTCGACTGTCACCTTTATATTAAAAGCGAATCCTAAAATATTTTAGACACATCCCTAGAAGAGGACCCAACAGCTTTGTAAAGCTCGTTGTGATGGGCGGTGTGGAGGAGAAAAGATCCAGAAGTCGCTCAACAGTCAGATAGAGCAACATAGTCTTCAGTGACTGATGCTCTTCGCTCTGGCCAGGAACACCTGGATGCAGACAATAAGAGGGAGTGCAACTGCCACCCTCAGTAATGAGGGCAAGGACAAGAGAGATGTATTAACTCAAATATTTAAATTTTGAAGCCGTTTTCTAAATGGCGCAAATAACTGTGCTCTATGAATCAAGTTTATGTAGAGCGGGGTTTAATTAAATCTAGGACTTCTGCTTTGTGAGTCCACGACACTACCGCGAGACCACAACCTGGGTCTTGTATTTTTACTACTAATTTATTCCGTTTTTAGAATAGAATGATTGTTAAGTAAACCACACGCCCCTGCTGTTCACCCAACGTCAATTGAGATCAAGTCACGAATGTGAACTTGGTTGGTACATAAATATTTAAAATTTCATTGTTGCGATAGCCTGACGCTTTCTGCGCTTTATTAACCGCTGATCGGTCTCCAAATCAGCCAGCACACGTGAACTATGCAGAAAGGTCACATCAGATAAGTATCTTGCCTATAACACCTCAGGCGGGGACACAATCATTTGTATAATTGTGTATTATTCACTTGTTTATTAATACGATTTTGCCGCTTAGATTTACAGCCGGATCGACGGCAGCGTCGCATTTGTGAAATTCAGATATTAAATTTAGGTTTATTAGATTATATGAGCGGTTTAAATAATGATTGCAATACTGAAGTAGCCGACCAGGGAAGTAAATTTATGGTAAGCAGTCACAGCGCTGCCCAGCGCCTCCGGCCTAGATTCGGTCAAGCCGCGAGCCGCCATGCCACTGAGCCTTATATCGTTCATTGTTCTTTAACGCAACACATTTTCGTGACAAAAACATATTTGTATTTAGGCACTAATTAACAGGTTTAAACGGTAACAGAATATAGTTAATAGGTTAGCATTTGTAAAAATCTTACACAATTTGCATGCCGGTGAAATTAACGGTGTTTTTTTAATACACGGCCTATTGTCGTGATTCTGTAAGAACACTTTTTCAAGAAATAAACATTATGATAGTGTATAGTCAATATATTCATGACAACATAATGTATATGTGTAAAAATTTGTATCTTTCCCAAAAATAGCAGCATAGTTATAATACTAGAAACAAAGATACATTAGTATTTCTAAAATAAAAACTTTGTAAGGTGAGCATATTGTTTGTGGGGCACTGTGTACGCTTTTACTACAGAATACCCGATAATGTCCTTAATATGACTGATAATAAATTCAAAACTCACATAAAAGGCGTACTTTAGAAAAAAGGCTTATTATGAATTGAATGACATGGAAGACTGCTGTGCGTGGAACTAACAATGTGATAATATTTGCCCAATTTTAATTGTGTTAGTTTAAGTATTTGTTTTTTTTTAAAATATGATTATTATATCGATGCAAGTAAAAAGCAAACAAATATTTTGCAGAGATTTATTTTTGGCTCATAGTAAAAAGTACAAAAAGTACAAAAAATAAAAATAGAAAGGCGTTTTATACTATTGTACATTGATAGTCTCTACTCTGGCTTTCTGTAGACCTTTTTAAATTTAAATAATCAAATACGCTGGAATAATTATGCAAATATAATGCCCTCTATATCATTCAGTACGAATGAGTGAAACACAATTATATTTAAGCCCTTTAACATACTATAACACTTTTGCGTTTGAGGCCTGGGTTTTTCAATAATAACCAAAATAAGTTGTATTTGATACTCTATGTACAATTAAGCGCAACTGCGGACCAGGGTAAGAAAATTAAAAGATCTTTTAAAAAATATTATTTGTTGATTTTATGTGATATTTTAAGCAGAACGAGTAATAACAATTTTTACCTAACCACAGTTGAGATACTCATGAATATTACGGTTATCTAGTTCAAAGTTATATTAATTTGTCATAATTCTATTCGATCGTTAATATTAAAAGCATTGAAACAAGTTGTAAAGACTGCTCTCCTTTTTCAATCATTAAGGCGCTGATAAATCATTGCGTATTGTTTGGGTTTTGTAATGGTGCCATTAGAAATATATGATTGAGTAGGTTCCTACTTACAAACAGAAGTAAATGGATGAATAATTATTGTAATCAATAAGTATTTCGTTTATATAAAAATAGTATTACTATGGACAACATTTTAACCTCAGACAGAGAAATAATTTGTAACGAAGATTGGTATCTCATTGAACGCAGTGTTTTTTAAATCAAAGAATACAGAAGTTTAATGATAATACAGTGTCCTTCTGGAAGGCGCTTCAAGAAAGACAGTCTAAGGGAAACGAGTCCTATCAGCAGGAATTGTTTAATGGTACGATTGGTATGACTGAATGGCGGTCGTCCTGCTTGCAGTACCTTATGTCGCAAGCGTAACTCCACGTGTTATCGTATTTAGTTCAAACGCATTTAAAATAGACTGCTTGAGCAACACACAGGTAATGACCTTAGTTTTATGTATTTTTGAATTTTCCGCCATGCCCCGCATCCCCATTATGCCACCTGCTTTCCCTAAGTATATTTTTATGTATGTAAAATAAAACATCATTTTTCAACAACGTTTGAGTATGTCAAAATGCTTGCGGACTGGCTGAGTTTCCTCCCTAGGGAGTTATTCCTATCTAAATTTGTTGCCACAGAGAAAAAAAACATTTTTGAGAAGGGAATATGAAAGTAGAGACATTTACAGGGTTTACGACCTGTCATTGGCTGGTTTAAGTGGCCACTTTACACACTGCGTGAGGTTCACTATTTTGCCCATGTTTAAACATTCACATTTCCTCAACTCTTCCATCTGTTAACTTTTGTGAAGTAAAGCAGCTGAAACCTTTATCACATGAGTGAGATTCCTCCCAGATGGTAGGGTTGAGGAAACGTGGATGTTTTAACATGGGCAGAAGGGTGAATGTTACACAGTGCGTTATGTGGCCACTCAAACCAGCCAATGACAGGTCATAAGCCCTGTAAATGCCGAGACTCTCATATTTCCTTCTTAGAAATGTTTTCCTTTTCTGTTGCTACAAATTTAAAGTAATGTACATGTGATAATTTTTATTTTTAGTATTCTTTAATAATATGCATACTTCCACATTCTATTACGTTCTAACCCAACTTAACACAGGGTTCTTGGCTTCGAAGAGTTAGAAAAACGTCATTATTTTTTTTTGTTAAATGTATCTTTATATGAATAAATAAATAATGTTAAGAAGGATATAAATTAATTGAATATTATTTTAAGCCATTAGGTACTATAAAAAAACTTCATTCTCTAATGTAAAAACATTTAAAAAAAAGTATATTGTTAAGTGTCTTCGGCACGGATAACCTCAGTGAGGTCACATTATTTTTATTATGAATTATAGTTAGTAAGAAAAAAATATGAATAAATAAAAAAATAAATAAAAAAAGACCCCGATATTAACGTTATTGCAATCGACTTAGAAACATTATAAGGAAAGTAATATTTACGGTTTTAAAAATACGCGTCTTTGTACTTATATTTTCAGTCTGCATATGGACTCAAAGAGGTTGTGTAAGAAACCTCCGATTCTCTGCGATTTCCGGCAAAAGGAGTTGATTTAAGGTGTTGTCCGGCACTATACGCTCCTGTGTGACGTCACACAACATGACATATGACCCGTGTAATAGCAATCTGGTTTTGATATCTGAAGTGAGTCGCTGTGATACCTGGCGGGCGTGAGGTACCTGACTGGGCTGACTACCGGCTATAGGCTGATATAGATGACCTCGCCTCGAATTCTTTTAGGCCTTTATGAGGTCTATCCACATTCCTCGGAGAGCTTAAGGATGTCGATACAATGTATTTATTCTACACACTGTTGATACTTGTCCAGTAAATAAAGAGTTGCCATTACAAAAAAAACTTTTCGAATAGACAATCAACAATTAAATAAAAGTCATTGTCATCATTATCATCATCATCCAATTTTCCACACCTAGTGATGCACAGGGCGCTGCATTGGTAAACCAAATGCATCTTAGTTCGATCATCTGTAACATGAAGGTAAGGATATCAGTCTTATGCTTCAGTGTCAGCCCAGGAAAAATAAAATGCAGAACTAAATGTGGGTTTTTTTTTTCCCTCTTGTTCCCGTTATCCATTGCTTTGCTTATGCATACAAAGCTTTTTTCCTGGTATGTATATTTTGCCCCATAGTTATTTTTCACAGGTCTGAGTCAATTCCTTCATTAATTTTTTTCATTCTTGTAACTATGGCCTTTAGAAAGTCAATGTATTTTTCGGCAGTGGCTTCATTTTTTATTACTTCCTCTGGGTTTTCTAAAATTTGGTCGTATTGTGCGCACATTTGTATGCAGTTTAACCTCTAGGCGTCAAACATAGCACAATCGTGTCATATATGGAGGACGTCCGGAATGTGGGTTTTGCATGTTGGTTTAATTGGTGTCCTGACGAAGAAACGGGTACGTCTCGAAATCGGTAGACATAGAAAAGTCGGTAAGTGGTTGGATACAAATATTTAATAACATTTAGTAAAATGTTTGACAACAAAGTTAATGATGTAAGTATTAATAACATGAAATACTAAAGTTCAAAAATTTTTAGTAACAATATTTCACATCTACTCCGCCAGGAATCAAATCCAGAGCCTCAGTAGTGTTAGGTGAATGCGTCAAGCGCTATATAAGGAAACAGACTTATCGTAATTTGATTTACTTATTCATGATTTTAACTGAGAGGACCCATCGAGTCGAAAATAGAAGTCCAGGGTTTTGGTCTGATTCACTTACATAACTGTATTTTCATCCCCTTGTTAAATAAAAGCAATATTTTCAAATAAATAATTCATGTCGATTGAAATAAAATAATCTATTGTAAGACGTCACTCCCCATTATGTATGTACACGAGAATTGTTTATTTCTTTTACGTAATGGGAAACCTTAATGTAAATATATGTATTTGATTAATGTAAAAAATTGAATTTAGTTGTAATGTTGTATTTTAAATTGTTATTAATGAATAAAAAAATAAAAAAAATGTCGACAATATCAGGAATCAAACCCGAGACCCTTTGAAAATGCACTGACCATTTAACTACAACGCGGACAAAATTCTACGAATTAAAAAACCGGTCATTATCATCAACTTCTCCATCCGTTGACCGAGTGATCATAGGTCTTGTAAATGCTTTGACTTCCATATTTTTTTCTGAAAAACGTTTTCCCTGTCTATTGCTATAAATTAATGTTTTAAAATTCTTATTGACAGTGTAAGGCGTTTACTTACTAGACATTATTTTTTAGAACGCAAAAATTGGTCAAAATTAATTATAATTTTATTTAGTCACTCTTAAAGAAAAAAAGTGTTAAATGTTACTATTGTTGCAAACGTTCAAAATATTGTACAAAATTTCAATTTTAAAAATACCTACTTAAAACTAATTACTCTAATAATCTCTACTAATTTTGTCCATATCATCAAGAAAGTACATTCTGATCTCATATGAATATAATAATTTAAAGGTGACCACAGGAAAATGTACTTTCCTTACTTCTAAATTTTGTCTCTGAATATGGGCATTTTGGTCTCATACAAATTACGAAAATCATGCAATCAAGCCACTTTAAAACGCTGTTTTTTTCGAAATTGCACAATTAAAATGCTTTGGACAAAAACAATTATTTAATCAAGTAATAATTATGCCTTTTAAAATTTGGACCAAACTTTGGTACATTGATTCTTATATAAATACTAAGACTTCTGAAAGAAGAAAGAACTCTGGCAACAAAATCTCAAATTTTTGTATTTTAAAAGAAATATAAGCATTTTAAATTAACTAAAGTTGGCGGTATTTTTTTATAATTTTACTTAATTTTTTCCTTCAATAATTATTTAAAAAAAATAAAACTGTGGAAATATTTTAGTTTACATACTCATTTTTATGAAATTCTATGTTTAGATTTTATTTAAAGAATAATGTCATGATTGTAAGTTTTTTATTTCAAAAGTACGTTTTTAGCAAAGTATTTATATTCATATTGGTCTTCGAAAACGTTTAAATGTTTCTAAACATAAACTGTAGAAATGAAGCACTTACAACCAAAAAGTTCTTCCCAAAAAAAATAAGACAAAACTTATTCTATAAAAAAGGATATGAAATAAAATATTTAAATTGTTTTTAGTTTTATCAAAACACGTAGAACTAAAAATAAAAAACACAAAAATCATATAATTTAAAATGCTTGCATTCCCTTTTTAAAAAAAAATGTTTTGATTTTTGTTTCACCATTCTTTTATTTAATTTATTATCTTAAAATGGCTTAATCAACAATATTTTGAGTTTGTCTAAATTTTTGCAGACAAGGACTGGAATCAACTCCTTGGGAGCTGTTTATATTAACATATTACAACATAGATGAAGAACATTTAAGAGAAGGTAATATAGAAGTCTCCACCTGGAAGAAGAATCCACCTGGTCCATGTAGAAGTATAGAAATGGAAAAAATAACATTTTCAGGCGTTGCGGTTGCCTAGTATGTAGGTGAAATAATTCAATTAGATGAATCTCACCCGCATAAATAAAGGTTTAGCTCTTTAACTTCACAAACATCAACAGCTAAAAGAATTGAAGAAATATAGATGTTCAAATATGGGCAAAATAGTGAGTGTTACACAGTGTGTAAAATGGCCATTTAAACCAGCCATAGACTGGTCATAAGCCCTGTAGATGCCTAGACTTCTATATTACCTTATCTTAAATGTTCTTCATCTCCGTTGTAATATGTTAATGGTTTAATCAAATTTTACATAAACACCAAGTCCGTATATAAAAACAACAGTATGATTTTCTAACTTTTGAAGAAACTAAAGCCTTAATATTGGAAAACGGTATTTGAACTTTTCCAACGTTAGGTAACGATTTACATTATGATTACATTTCGTGTTGCGCTTGAGCGTATTACTAATATAAGATACACATACACAAGGTAGACGTGTTAAGTATTAGACAATTGAAAAACATTAGTAGCTATTTCACTTTCTTTAATGAAGCCTTATCAATCAGCGAGTAATGAGTTTGTAAAGTTCAAACATAATGTTAAATGGATATTTTAGACAATCGCTATGAAAAATTGCTAATCTTTCAATTTTTAAAAAATATAATGGTAAACGTAACGTGTTAAGTATGTACATATTAATAATAATAATATAGATTCTTGTTTCAAAACATTGAAAACTATTTTTAAATCAGAAATATTAAGAATATGTTCGAGTGTTTGTAGATAATGCTGGATTGCCTTCCTAGTGAGTTTTATTTTATTTGATTTTTATTAGGAAAAACAACAGATATTATATAAAAAATAAAAAAATGTACAAAAAATTCAAACATCAAGTTTTTCATAAATATAATGATAGAACATATAACACAATAAATAGAAAATCATAAAATATCAAATAAGAATATATAAAGAACATACTAAAAGGTACATAAATTAATAACACACTGACAAATGTTTCATTTTAGAGTGTTACAAAAAGTAATTTTTGAGATCACAAAATTTAGTGTCAAAAATATTTAAGTAAATGGGGACAACATAAGTTAAATTTAGAGCAGCTACGATAAATAAATGAGCATTGAAAATATTTATTTTGAGAAATGGATTATTAAAAAATTAATCTGTCGTGTTGACTTAACGACACTGCAAATTGAAAAACGCAATAAGAGATAAAGACTATCGATAAAATTAGATTTAAATTTAATGTAGCAAAGAGGAAAAACACTTGTGACTTGTACGACCTGTAATGGGCTGGTTTAAGAAACCTTTTAACATACTGTTTAACATTCACGATTCAGCCTATGTTCAAATATCCACACTTCCTTAGCACTTCCATCTGATGACTTTTGTGAAGGAAAATAGCTAAAACTTTTATTGATGTTGGTGAAATAATTCAACACGATGAATCTAACCAATTTGTAATTGCTACATATTTTATTTATTATTAATATTAAACTTCTTTTTTCAAATCGCAAACTTGTTATGGGTCCAGTTAATTGTTGTAAATTGGTATTAATTGTTTGATTTTGTATGACTGTTGGTTTGAATAAATAAATAAATGAAATAAAAAAAAATAAAAAATAATAATTTGGAGTTCATTACCATAATTAAAGCGTAGGTAAAATGCTTAGGTGATGCTGTTTCATTGCTTTCTCCGCCCCTAACACGAAATTTCTAATTTAACACCCCAACAGATGCACAAGATAAATAGCCATATAGAATTACAAATGAACAACAAATCGATTAAAATGCAACGTGCTCTCAAATAGACTAGATTCACGATATAACACATGGTGATTCCCATGAAATAAAGGACTATCGAACACATAATGTTTTTAAAAAATGACAAATTAGTTTTTCAAAACACGAAATGTATAACAATATATGTATTTAATTATTTTAAAGAAACAAACAGTCGACAGTGAAATTATATATTTAAAAAAAAATACAGTTTAAAGACAGACCAGCAAAGTTTTTAAATTAAAATCATACATATTGTTAAATTTTGTTACAACAAAAGGATGTGTTTATGTGTATTTGTATGAAAGTAAGTGAAGATATGTGTTTATGTGTATTAGTGTGGGAGTAAGTGTTCAGGTGTGTGCATCATTAAATAGTAAGTGGGATCGTATCGCAGCCAGAAATAATAAGTCTTAATTTATTTTTAAATAAATTAAGGGGCATGTAAAATATATCAATATATGAAAAAAAAACATTATAGTTAGAGCAAGAATGATAGAAAAATGAGTGTTGTGCATAGTTAGTGCTACAGACTGGCAGATGGAATAAATACTTATTTTTTGTCACGCAAATGATTAAGATTTATTTTGGAGAGTAGGTTAAAAGAGTCTACTTTATTATTCAATAATTTATGTAAATAGCATAATTCAGATACAGTGCGTCTATTTTCAAGGGCAAAAAATCAATTTTGTTTGGCAGATTGGCTGTAAGTACAAAGTGTTTTATTGTTTTTGTAATCTAGGTATTTAAAAAAATTTCGTTGAACATTTTTAATCCTTTCTATATTTGTTATGTATTGTGAGCTCCACACAACCGATGCAAACTCCAAATTACTGCGTACAAAAGTGTTGTATAAAGTTTTTAAAGTATTTGGTTTTTTAAAAGGTTTAGAAATTCTCAAAATGAAGCCCAGCATTTGATAAGTTTTTTCAACAATAGAGTTTATTATGTAATACCAAAAGTGGAATCAAATGCTAATGCATATTTATTAATACACCGTAAGAATTGTTAACTGAGACATTTATTTGCCAATCTGTAGAGCCTGCGTTATTCAAATGTAAAAAAAAACAGTTAAAATGCCAATCAAATGTACACAAAAAAAAACCAAATGATTAATGTAATGCAGGAAGTAAAGTAACCAAATCATCCAATGATAAGCTATATGAATAAAAAATAAACAAAGTTTTCTAAATACCAAAATTAGCGTTTTCTATTTTTGAAACGGTTTCTCCGTCATTACGCCATGAAAACTTGCATTTATAAAACAATAATATAGAATATAGGATTCGTATATTAAGTAATAAAACTAAATTCATTCTAAACTATACAATAGACAGGAGTCGTAGCGCTGCTAGTTAGACGGCCAATTGTAAAACTGGCGTAGCTGGTTTAATTCCCGCCAGTTGCAAATCGAGAAAAATCCAAGAAATACTTTTTTCTCAATTTGTCAGGGTTTTGCGTATTTGTAAAACATCCTTCCATATCCTCTCCTTCCCACCTGCTAACAAGCTTTTAGAATTGAGGCATAGCGGGTTGTGTTTTAAAATAAATAAATATATATCTATACATATTATATAACATATTTACATTAGTAATAAAATTGGCTAATAGTGAAATATAACTTTTTGGTTTTATATTTTTAAAGTACTAAGGGTCTACAAAATACTGTCGAGTAGTCGAGTAAAAAAAACATTTTTTTGCTGCTTATCAAAAGCATAAAAAAATTGTTAAATTTGTCATTTTGAAATCCTGCAAAAGAATACGTCACGATTCATGTTGATTTTGAAATATATTTCTAACCTTTCAAATGTTTAAAGAACATCGTGACGAATCTTGACGCAACAATTATCAATGCCAAACATGTCGCGTTTTTCTAGTGACATTTTTTTTTTTATGTCTATTCAATTTATTTACGAAAACATTTCTCCACAATATCAATTTTGATTTTTAAAATACAATAAATTATTCTAAATCTATTTAATATGTTTTGATCGGTATAAGTAGTATGTGATATTTCCCCATTGATTGCCGTTTGTTAATCAAATTTGAAATATAATTTTAAAAAATTTGATTTATTTATTGACGTCAAATGGAAAATTAAATTATGTTATTTACGCGACATTTTCAATTTTGTATCGCCCCCTGGTCGTACAAAAAACATTCATGTGCGCGAGGGTTCTTAATTCACCATACATATTTTTTATCTCTAGGGATGAAAAATTTGCCAGTTGGTGTTTATGAAGGAGGCTTTTGTTTGGCGATGAGAATTATGCACGTGTAGTAAAAAAAGGTGTTGATAAATTGTTTTTTGTTAGTGAGAAACTACCGCTCATACTGTTCGTTTGATCACGATAGCCTGACTCTTTTTTGGCAAGTTTCACCTGAATAGCGCTTATTTTTGATATATTTTTTATTTATTTACATTAATGTACATTTTAAACATATTATTTGGTATTTAAAAAAATACATTTTTACGGTAACTAAAATTCCACCAAGCTACTGTATGTAGCTTGTTGGTGGAGATTTATTTTAATATTAACTTATACAATATTATCCAAATTTATAAAAACAATGAATTAACTGATATAAATAACAGCCGAGAAGATCAGTTATATGAATACAAATAAACTGCTTCTTTTTAAATACGAGAAAGAAAATTCATAAAAAATAAAAAACAACAATATGTACATATAAACTAGTTTAATAACTATTCATATATAAACTTTTGATCGAGTAACCATTTTCTTATTTTGCTGTTGTTACATTGTGTATTAAATTTAAGTTCTTTTGGCAATAAATTAAAAATGCTAGGTACTAAAATACTTAATATTTAAATTTGTTGCAACAGAGAGGGAAAACATTTTTGAGAAAGTAATATGGAAGTCTAGGCATTTGCAGGGCTTATGACTTGTCATTGGCTGATATAAGTGGCCATTTTACACACTGTGTAACATTAATTTTTTTTAATCCCTTAAAATATGTATGCATACTCGTATATATTTGTTTTTCCTTTTTGAATATGTTTTTTTTTTACATCCGAGCATGTTTAACATTCTTTATTTAAATTCCTACCTTCTAATTATTTTTCCAAAAAATATTTCTTCATTTTAAATATTATTTCCATTTGTAAATACTAACTACAAATTTTGACATACTTTTTTTTACTTTGATTTCAATTTTTAAACCACTTCCATTTATGTTTTTTTTCGTTCTCTTTTTTGTACTTATTGTTATTGGATGATAAATAGTTTATTGATAACCTTAAACATAATTATAATATGACATGGAAACTTCACTGGTCCATTAGAGTTAAGTCTAACTGTGTAAAATATAAAACTATGTAACCGTACTGCATGTTTCCTGAATGAAAGAAAATAAAAATAAAATTCATCATTCTGCCCATATTAACATCCACATTTCGTCAACTCTTCCATTTGTTGACTTTTGTGAAGTAGAAGAGCTGAAACCTTTATTACGTGGGTGAGATTTATCCGGCTGAACCAATTCACCTACTAGGCAACGCCTGAAAACATTTTTCCAATTTTTATACGTCTTCTTATACTAGGTAGTTAATTCAACAATGTTTTGAGTATGTCCAAATGAATGCAGACTGGCTGGATTTCTTCCCTAGGGAGTCATTCATATTTAAATTTGTTGCAACACAGAAAGAAAACATTTTTGAGAAGGGAATATGGAAGTCTAGGTATTTACAGGGTTTATGACCTGTCATTGACTGGTTTAAGTGGCCACTTTACACACTGTGAAACGTTCAGTTTTCCCACTCTGTTGCAAAAAAATTTAAATATGAATAACTCCTTAGGAAGGAAACCTAGTTAGTCTGCAAGCATTTGGGCATACTCAAAACATTGTTAAAATACTTGAGAGTTCTTTATTCACATTTTTGTAATTTCTTGTTGAATCATCATCGAATCCCTGTCTGCACCCGATGACGTTATGGTACTGTATTTGTAATCTAAAAAAACCGTATATTAATCATCTGTTACATACAGGTAAAAATTGATCATCCTTACGCTTCAGGTGCCAGTCCAGGAATTTTAAATACTGCAGGGTAGAATCACATTTTTAATCAAAAAGACCGGGTTG
This sequence comes from Micrasema longulum, assembly GCF_059751315.1. Classification (NCBI taxonomy): domain Eukaryota; kingdom Metazoa; phylum Arthropoda; class Insecta; order Trichoptera; family Brachycentridae; genus Micrasema; species Micrasema longulum. The sequence goes on from NW_028279898.1 coordinate 30,894, forward strand.
TGGTCCCGTGGCTAGTGTCCCGGAGTCACAGATTATAGCTTCGAGTCTCGAACCCCACCCTACCACAACTTGATTCCTGTCTTCTAATAGTTAGTTATTTATTTATTAGATATTTTCAGCTATTTACCAAAAAAATAAGTAAAAAAATATTAAAAATACTATAGCCAATTAAAAAAATCCACAGTTAATCTAATAATACATAATATATAAGAAAAGAGTTTATAAAATTGTATGTGTGCGACGTTCGCTTTCATGTATGTGTAGAATGTGCGTGAATGAATGTGTGAGGATGTGTTTTTGTCGGTGCGTAAATAAAAAAAAGGAATTTATTTAGGAAGAAGCAGTCAATGACAATTCGGTACCTATGGCTTTTTTGATAAATTCTTTGCAAATATATCTATGTGGTTAAATTTCATAATACGGTTAATTGTAGTGTTTTTTGTCAAATTTGTTCTACATTTAGGTATATGGAAATGTTGATAACAACGCGTTTGCCTCTGTGGTACCTTAAAAGGAATGCATGTAACCAATTCGAGGGAGTCTTTTTTTGAGGGATATTATAGATTTTATTTACAATTCATTGAAAAATTGTAATATTTGGGACAATAATAATATCACAAATATTTGTATTTATATATATAATTCCTCTGTACGTGTTATGTCACCGTACTTTTCCGAAACGGCTTAACCGATTTACGTGCGGTTTTCAGAGAAATATAGATCTTTGCGCTGTGCGTGTTCGTAAATATTAAAATCTTCCATCGAATATGTAAAAAAAAAGTTAGGAGCATAAATGTTTGATTCATCAATCTACCAGGGTTGCATTCGAGGAGAATGCATTTGCAAAAAATGGAAAGATGTTGTTTTTCTGTGTATAACAAAAGTTTGTTTTTGAATGTTTACAAACAATATTTGTTTTTTGTGGATCTCAATCAGATTCTTTTTTTAAATTTCTTACAATTTCTACCTATTTGTATCGTTTTGTTAGATTTTTGGTAACACTAAAATAATATTAAATTCAATACGTTTCAAAAAATCGTATTCCTGCATAAGTACACCCATTAGTTGGTGAGACGACCGGAGTTTGACGTTTGCAAAAAGAATGTCATTAAAAAACATTTCTTTTATGTTTTGGAATTCAACCATAAACAAGTACCTAGGTACCTACCTTAAATGAAATAGTTTAATAATTTTATTACAAACAAGTAGTTAGGTACCTACTTATCAATGAAAAGACTTTTTCCAAGCTAATAGCAGGGAAGTCAACGTTCGGACAGGACAACATCTGACGGGTCCGCTAGTTTATTATAAAAAAAAATCTTTGTCGACCTTTCCAGGAATCGAACCCGGAACCTCAAGCATGGTAGTCAAATTCATCAACCACTAAACTGTGGACGGACTTCAAGTAGTTTGTCAATGGGTAGTAAATTGGTAATTTTTGATGTTTTTCATTATGTTTGATTCTCACAGACCTTCATTAATATAATGTAACTTAGTTGAACTAGTAGTACGGGTCACGTGCCGCAATATCGAAACATCGGCGGTCACTTGTATCAGATTTATATAATAATTTAACAATAGATTCTCTCAATGGTGGGTGCTTCGATATTGTGAGGGGCGGTTAAGCTGTGGGAATTGAAGGATAAAGGATGCAGGTTCCCTAATACTTTTTATGTTATATAAAATTAGAAAAGGAAGAATGATGAATGTTTTATAATATGTAAAGTAAACAAATAATAAGTAAAGTAACAAATGTATTCAAAAGTGAATTTTTCCACACTTCCTCTTTTCAAAATAGATGGTACAGAAATTCCATGCATGACTTCAGTCAAAAACTTAGGTATTATCATTCATAAGCATTTAGAGTGGCACGATCAGGTTAACGAAGTTAGTCGTAAGCTTTATAGCAGTTTGCACTCACTTAAAAGATTACAGAATTTCTTGCCAATTAATGTTAAGCAAACATTAGTCCAGAGCTTACTTCTTCCACTCCTTGACTACGCGGATGTATGTTATCCAGATGCTAACTCTGAATTGCTTGATAAGTTAAAACAATTGCAGAATATTTGTATTCGTTATATCTTTAGTCTACGCAAATTTGACCACATAACCGAGTATCGCACGCAACTACACTGGCTCAGTATCAGGCATAGAAAAAACATTCACATTCTATAACTTCTTCACAATATTTTAAATAATCCCACTCGCCTGTTTATCTGAGAGATCCAACCTCTTTCACAACACGGACTATCTCTTCGTTCTAGTAACGAGAGAACCATTTTAATACCCAGTCATCGCTCTAATTTTCTTACCTCCTCTTTCACAGAAGTAGCCGCTCGATTGTGGAATAATCTACCCACTAATGTTAGAGACGCCACTTCTTTATTTACATTTAAGTCAAGATTAAAATGTCACTATCTAAATACTTAAATTGTTCCTTTATCCTTCTTCTTTTCTTCCCATCCCCTCTCCTCTCTTCATAGAATAGTGTTATTTTTTTTTATGTATATTTATTATTTTTGTTGATCTTTGCTTTTAATTTTTGTATAAAATGGTAAGATTCAATATGTCCATGTATTTATAATTTTCTTAAACTGAACGGTTTGGGTAGGTAGGAAGAAATTGCCCTTAAGCAATATGCCCGCCCTTATATGTATATTTATTGTATATGTATATAAAGTGTCAAATAAATAAATAAAGTAACTAATTATTTAAAAAAGTAAATTTATGAAAATGTCGAGTTGTATCGCAGAGGAAATAGCTGAGGGAGGAAATAACGGAGGTTGCCTGATATAATGTATTTATTTTAAGATAGTTATACATATAAAATTTGACAATAACAACAACAATAACAAATCATCACGCCGTTTTTGCGTAGGGGGAGGCAGAGAGGATAGAACGCTACATCACTCTGTTTTTGCATACAGACCACGCTTTCTCTACATTCATACATCTTCTCACACACGCACGCCGATTATTCCTACTCTTGACATGTCCATCTTCAATTATTTGATGGACTTGATTGTGCTATGTCTTCCTCGTTTTCTGCCTCCATCAACATTCGCATCGTAGATCCTTTTTGCCGTTCTTTTGCTGTTCATTCGTTCTACATGTCCAAACCAACGCAGCATCCATTTCTTGGTGCTGTCAATAATGCATGTCTCAGCCTTACACAGTTCAGGGATCTCGATATTTGTGCACCGATCATAATTCGTTTTACCACACATTCACTGGAGGGATCGCATGTCGACAGCATTTAACCTACTTTCATAATTATTTTTCCAATTTCATTCTTCGCTCCCATACATTATAGTTGGTACTAGAACGCCATTGTGAATATCGCCATCCCAAGTAAACCTACTTCCCAGATACACAAATTCTTCTACCTGATTTAGAATATCTTACATTTAGTTATATTTTCATCCCTATCAAAAAAACCATAACTTTCGATTTATCAACATTCATAAGCAAATCGCTTTTCTTGCATACATCGTAGATTATTGTTACCAAGAATTACAGGTCTTCTTTGCTGCTAGCAAGAAGCACGGCATTATCAGCACTTAACTAATAAACAATATACATAAAACAAAATATTGTTATAAAATCCAGACGTTTTCCAATGAACTCTATCTACCTATTTCGATATTTGTTTTTAGCATTAAACATCGTCATACCACTGAACGATGCGATAGACCCAGCACCTTTTCTACGCATTTAAATTTGTTGCAACAGAGAGGTAAGACATTTTTGAGAAGGAAATATAGAAGTCTAGACATTTACAGAGCTTATGAACTGTCATTGGCTGGTTTAAGTGGCCACTTCACACACTTTGTAACATTCACCATTTGGCCTATGTTTGAACATCCACATTTCCTCAACTCTTCCATCTCTTGACTTTTTTGAAGTAAAAGAGCCGATAAATTAATTATTTTTTCTTTTAAGATTAACAAATTACAACAGGGATGGAAAATACCTTAAATAAGGGAATATGGAAGTCAAGGCATTTACAGGGCTTATGACCTGTCATTGTCTAGTTTAAGTGGCCACTTTAGACACTGTGTAACATTCACTATTTCGCCTATGTTTGAACATCCATATTTCTTCCATTCTTCCATCTGTAGATTTTAGTGAAGTGAAAGAGCTGAAACCTTTATTGTTGTGAAGAGATTCATCTGACTGAATTATTTCACATACTAGGCAACGCCTGAAAACAATTTTCCAATTTTTAAACTTCTTCTTGGACCAGTTGGTTTCATTACAATATTTGAGTTTGTCCAAATGTTCGCAGACAAAAGACTGGATTTCACCCCCTCGGGAGTTATTAAGATTAACAAATTACAACAGGGATGGAGAATACCTTATATAAGGGAATTTTTTCTTTTGTTCAATAATTTGTTATTAAATCTTAAATACTATTAACGATTCCGAATTCTTTTATATTAGACTCTTTCAAGCAAAGCTCTACAGGTAAAACGAAATTTACATATTAAATTCATAATTCATAATGTTTTTTTAAATTATTTAAGTCATTGGTTGACGTGTGAAAATCTAGAATAGTCTATATAGACAACAGCTTTCCCAGTCTGACGTTGAACCTAAGAGAATATGGAAAGAAGTAGGTATTTATAAAAAATACATCACAACACCCAGACCAATGAAGAAAAAAAAAATCATCGATTTTCTTTGTGCAACTAGCGGGAATCGAACCCGCGAGTTTCACAATCAATCTAAGTTGGCCGTCTAACTAACCACGCCGCTGAGTCTGTAAAACTATCCGTGTGTTTTGTCTAACGTGAAACTTATTTTAAATGAAAACATCTCACGAAATATTAAAATGCATTTTTATTTAAATCAAATATTAATGAAATGAAAAAAATAGAACTAAGACAATTTAAAAAATACGCTTAGTAATAACTGTTCATTAAAAAATAAAACAATCATTTAAAATAATTTTTTTTTCCTGTTTCTAACGATTTTGATCCTAAATATTGATTAATCGTCTAAAAAAAATTTTCTGACCATTTTGCCAAAAATAATTTAAAGATTTTGATTACATATATAAAAAAAACACATTTATGAAATTTTTTGATAGCTCACTAAAATTTTATATATGTTTTTATTAATCGCGTTAAGTCTAATGAACGTAGTGGAAGTGTCACTCTGCCATTATGAAAAAAAGTAATTTTAAAAATTATTATAGATTATAAATGTTTTGATTCGATTGTATTTTAATGAAAAAAGGACAATCTAGATTGTTTTTATTTAACATAGTATTCATATCCGTCTAGATAAATATGAAAAGGAAATAACGTGTTGAAAATAGTATTAAATTAAGCTAATAATTGAATTGATAACTCGTTATAACCAGGCTGGTGCTAAATGATAATCACAATATAACTACCAAAAAATTTAATAACACTATTGAAATTGTCCAATGATTCGTGACCAGAATATATTAGCATCTCATTGTGCAACTAGAAGGCCTTAGATATAGCTATAAATCTTAACACTTTCATATTTTTAAAACAGTTTTCATGTCATATTTATTACATTTTTAAAAACATTCAATTATGACACGTTGAGCGGCCTTAAGCTACAATGTATTTTGTTAAGAATTAATCAAAACTGAAGACATTTTTCAAGCAAAGCACTTAATAATGTAATTGGCCCCGTTTTCGAGCGTAGCGCATACACATTTGTGTCATATTTCTCACATTAATTAGTCAGAGTACAATAATTTAGGATTTTGTTAAAATGCGTTATATTATTCATAGGCAATTAACTATAAAGTAACTACGAACTTCTAAATCACATTTACAATTCTTATGTCATTGTCCGGTTATAGCAACCGCAATAAAGAGATAATCTACGAAATAACATATCATCAGGATTTTAATTTACGCGTGTAGTCATTTAGGTGTGATGTTGTATAGTAGTAATGAATACATTTGAATTAATTACGTGCATACTTTTTAAATGTTAATTGGCTAAGACTTTTCACTATGAGAAATATTAAAAAATAAAGTACGTGTTTGATTGAGAGATTATTCGCATCTTTCATCAGCAACAATAAATATTTCATTGTTTGGACTGGTTTGGATTTTAATACAATTTACACGTTCAATTAAAAATTTTATATTGCTCGCAAGAAAAAAAATTAAATAATTTTTTGCACAATATTTTATTATGATTGCGGCAAAAACTTTATTTAAAAAAATAATTTTTATCGTTTTTTAAAAAAATAAATTTTAAACACTTAAATATTAAAGCTTTTTAGTCATTGCCCGTATTAAGTCAATAATAATTAACAAGAATAAAAAATACATGGTACAATAAATTAGATTATAACAACATCTGATACAAAAGAATAACAATCCAGAAAAATAAAGTGGAAATAATGAAGAATAAGTATGAAACAATAAAGAATAGCAATATTAAGTACCATAATAAGCAAACAAATATAAATTTAGTTACAGGCATAGTAAAGATCAGCATTCCAACTACTGTATTTGTACATACGATTATTTTATAATTATTCTTACAGTTCACATCTCTGATTATTATTTGCGTCTATGACGTAGTTTCTTTTTTTATGTCTTAAAATACATGTCTAAAAGATAAGTCAGTAGATTAAAAAACATTAATTATGAGTACTCCTCTTTCCTGGTTCCTCTTCCTGAAACTTTCTTCCAAACTCATTATCTGATCACACATTTTCCATATTTTAAAGTGCGTAACATAATGTATATTTATTACGTTTATATGTACAAGTTTTATCTTTCCATTGAAAAAAAAACGGCTGATATTTTTAATTAATTGGGTTTATTCATATGTGTATTTAAAAAAAAATTTTTTAGTATAAATTTTTTAAAACTCTTCTTTTTGACCAGCTTGTTTTTTGGTTGGCTCGAATATGTTGCTTTCAGCAATAAGACCATAAAAGTACTTATTATTTGTTTGGTATGTATGGACCATTTACAAATAAATTTAACAATAAATAATTACTTCATTTGTTTAGGAAATTAAATTTTCTGTTCTAAATTAAATTCAAAAGAATATAAATTCAACGCATCGCGCTTAAATAAATTGATTACTCATATAATATTCAGCAATGATTCTATTCAACATGTATCCTGTTAGATTCCCGCAAGTGTCAATCCGCGTTTCACACGATCTACCGCTTACGAAGTTCCTCCCCTAAATACAGGGAACACAAATAAACATTTTAATATGCGGGGAATCTGATACAAGGGTGGCTTTCAGGAATGATCTGGTGGTGAATAAAACAACAATTCAAATAAATAGGCTCTGTTAAGTGCATGCGCCGACAGGGTGCATATTGCTCTGCGCGTGACCCACCCTAAATTGGAAGGTGGGGTATGGCAGGGGCGAATTGTGTTAGTGAGGCATCCACAGAAAAAAAAATTACCCACCTATTTGTATCTCACACAATTTATTTTAGAAAATGCTAAAAGTATTTTAATTAAAAACAAGTAAATGTCTTAGAAATAAAATATAAAACACCATTTTGAGTAATTGATACTACAAGAATGACAATTATATAATAATAATAATAAAAAAACAAAAATGTAGGTAGACCGTAATGACGCCTTTCTTATACGTTAACAAAAAGCAAAACTGATTACAATGCGAGAAATGCTGAGATAAAAAATAACGAACGTTATTGAAAATACAAATACTTTAAGAACAAATTTAATTAGTATGTTACCAACATATTGCATCAAAAAGCTACAGAAAGTGGCTTGAAAGGATTTTAGTCTTAGTAAAAATATGAAAATTGAAATGTTAAAACTGTGAAAATGTATAATTATATTAATAAAATAAATTATAAATATATATATATATATATTTCGATACAAAATATCACGTTTTTTCCCTTGAAAAAACTGAAACTCAGGTATTCAAACATAGTTATTTAATCAAAATGATGTTTTTAATATTTGTTATTGATTGGATTTAAAACACTATGATATTTTCAAACTTTTGAAAGTCGCTATCATCAATTAATAACAATTAGCTTACAGCAAATGAAATAAGTTAAAAAAATAAATATCTGATTAGATACATAAAAATAAACCGAGAGAAGTGTGTGGAAGTCTGGCAATTAAAATTCGTGAGTTTGTTTAATTTATTTTTAAAGCCTTTTGCTTGCGCCCTACCTTAAATACTAATTCACGCCTGGAGATATGAAGCGTATTGCACTGCGCGCATCCTCCTCTTTATGATATTTCACCCCCTATCCTCAGGATAGTTCCCATAGAAGTCGTGGGAGAATTGGGAACATATTGTCTGGTGTTTGCTAGTCTAGTGCCTTGGCCAGGTCTATGGGGGTGCGCTATAGGGGTGGATTAATACATTCATTGCTTATCAGTGGGTGTTGGGGGTAATTGAAAAGCTTTTTTAAGGTAACCGGATATCCACAAAATGTGTATGCAGAACAAATGTAGATTTTTTGGCTTTAGGTCATAGAATCCACTTATTATATAGTGGTTAGATAACTAATATTAACTTACAGTTTTTGACTTTTATTTATAAACAATGTTTTGAGTAAGTGCAAATGTTTGCTTTTTTATGATATGTACTTCAAAATTTTAGAAATAATTGGAAGTTAGTGTAAACGTTAAATAAAAGGTGCAAAACAATAATAACTTGATGAAAAATAAATACAAAATGATTGAATATGTTTGTATACAAATACTAGATTATTATGGAATCAGGTTAGTAATGGAAATGTTTAAAATTTTTATAAAGTATGCAGAAATTATCTTTTGCGCATGCGTACATTTGAATATTGATTGAACGAAACTAAACTTATATTTTTCATTTCCATATAAATTTTTCTCCAAATAGTTTCTTCTTTTAAAATGAATAGCTATGTCTCAGGTACCCTTACAGAAATGTCAAAGTTCTTACTTACAAAGTTCAGAAACTTCAAAGTTATTACAAGGATTATGTAAGTTTAACAGAGCAGATTTTATAGTTATTAGTTTCTTCTGTGTTCGGGTTCGGTATGAAAAATTCAGTTCTGTGTTTGAAATATAACCATAATTTTAGAGGAGTGTTGTCGACTTGAAGATGGCCACAATATTTCATTGTTTCCGGTCTGACATTCGTAGAAAATAACTGATTACTTTACTTTCTATGTAAAAATATCCAAATTCGCTGCAATAAGAAGGCCGATGCAGTCTCCCATGAACCATTGCGTCCGGATATGGAGATGATGATGTTGATAAAATTGATTTGCAGTTTGGGTAAGTTTTTGTTTGAGTATTCTTACGTTTATGGCATAATTTAAAGCAAGAGTCAGTATCGAAATATAGCCACGGACATGCAAGAAGTGGGTAGTGTATTAAAAACAGCTTTAGACATTATACGCGCTACATCTTGGTGTCTGGTAATAGCACAGAGGTGCTATATTACCAGCCTCGCGTAGGCGGGAGCTTTGTCGCCCGTGTCGCGCATTCCTGCTCCAGCGATAAGCCAGAGATATAATCACACCACAAAATGAAGCATCTCACCCGATTTTATTACAGGTATGATAGAAAATGCAAATTATCGTATATCTAACTGCGAGCACTTTAGTATAATTATAATAGGTACCTGTATTTACCAGATACTAATTTGAGTGATGCGTTTGATACCACCTCAAGACGTAATGATCATATTCAACTGGCTGTCGTAATGTGCAAGTAAAGAATATCTTTCTTCAGCATATCATCTATGCAATCGTAGTATTATGTTATAAGTTTGGTGGGATTTTATTAGTTTAAAATTGAAATATTACGAGTGTTGATACATGAAAAATAAAAGAATTAATGAAAATATTTTAAAAAGATACATATTCAAAATTTTACAGGAGAGCGAAAAACATTTTTACGCAATGAACTTTTCTTTTTTAATGTTATTTTTAAAAACGAAAATTCCCCATTATCTTAATTAGAGAAATATTTTTTTAAAGGATATATATTTTGTGTTGATTTACGTCTTACGAATCTAATAAAATGTGTTGTTTTTAAAGATATTAGGCTATTGCATTAAAAAAGTTAAGTAGAATACTGATTTTCTCGTACCAAAGAAAGTTATTAGGATACTCTTGTGACATGGCGGCCTCCGTGGTGTAGTGGTCAAGACGCTTGACTCACGCACGGAAGGTTCCAGGTTAGATTCCCGGTGAGAACACAAAAATTAAAAAATGTGATTTTTCTCAAGCCTGGGTGCTCTGTGATGTAATTCACCACTGTAATTAGGCCTCCTGGCCTATTGTGGTGCATAAAAAAAATGTAAAAAAAATAAAAAAATAGGACTTATTTTTAATACAAAACATTAGAATATAAATACTTCAATTCTGGTGGTACCTATATTTATGTATTACATTTCTATAGGCGTCCTACGAAGGGTTAATATTATAATAAAACGTATTATTTTAGATATTCATTAAATAATTTAGTGGTTCATGACATGACGCTTCTTTTTAATCTAATTACTTTATATTGGTTATAAGGCTGGTTGAATATTGCATTACCGGACCAATTAAGCTGAAATAAATATAAAATTATCATGTATAGTATTGTGGAATGATTTTTTTTATATTTGTGCCATTTTCACAGTAATTACTATGATTGTAATTACAAATATAAAAGTCAACTGGTAACTATGATAATGGTCAGTGGAATCTCAAATTAAAATGTCGAACCAAATTTTATTATAAATAAACGCCGCTATGAGGCACTGAACAGAAAAAAAGGTCGGCACCAGCAAACCATTGATATTGCATGAGAGCACCAATAGTGTAATGGGGAGCTTCCCTTCCAATTTTTATTTATATTTATTCTTCTTCTTCCCTGGATCCTTTACTTTCTCTTTACAAATTCATTACCTGATTCCACATTCCTCATCATATAATGCGTATAACAAAAATATTTTATTAATAAGTTTAAAATACAGTTATTTGAAAATAACCACGTGTATTTTTATTTCAAACCAATCCACTACAAATTTTAAGCAATTATTTTTGATCACTTGGGTTTTGAGTTAGCTGAAAAACATTGCTTCTAGCAATAATTTCACCAAAGTGCTTTACTTAAAGTTTTAAATAAATATTATTGTTATCAAAAATATTTTTCACTTTGTGGGATGACATTTTACACTTATATGTTTATAAATTTGTATAAACCACTTTACTTTTTTATCTAGTGAGTTATTCTTCGACTGGTTTCGAGGTTACTACTTCATCGTCAGAAATTAAATTGTAAATAAATTATTAAAAATCAAATTGATTAAAAATCTCCAGCCATCAATGAGACATCTTAAAATTTTAATGCGATTTTCTGATCAATATAAAGAAGGCAGTATTTTAAATGGACTAAGTAAAAAAATATGTTATTAACTGATACAACATATTTAACTAAATCTTTAATATTAAAGCAAGGAGATAGATAAGTAAAATACAATACGATTCAGTCCACAGAATGCGTTTCGCGGTATAGTCACTACCGCTTTTAACAACAATCCCAGGGGATTCGGTTCGATTTCCGGCAGGACAGAAACAACAAAATCAGATATTTATCTTATGTTTTCCAAAGATTGAAAAATGTTTTAAACAAATAAAAATTATAAACGTTATATAACGCTTTAATTCAATCTTCAATCACATATGGTATAATAGGTTGGGCAGGAGTCTTGGACGTGCATAGTCGCTCAATAGAAATTGCACAGAAAAGAATAATTATGATCATATACAAAAAACATAAACTATTTCCTGTAATGAACTATACGTAGATAGTGGACTCCTTAGTTTTAAAAAATTAAATTTATTTCCGATAGTGTACTGTCAGTTCCAGGATGCAGAACTAAGTTTTTTTTTTATTTGAAAATTTATTTATAAACCCTTACGGATTATAACATTTATTTTACATAAAATAATACATACATTTTTCATTTATACTCTGTTGTTTAAAATAATATTTTTTACATCTTTTGTAAAGTTTGTCTGAGTCTTTTGTTTAGTTTTGTCTGGTAGTTTATTGTATAATTTCAGTCCCTGGTTCATTAGTCTTGATTGTCCTTGTCTTGTTTTAAAAAGTTGTATATGGTATTTGTCTGATATTCTCGTATTATGTCCATGTTGACTACAATTTTTTATTAGTTTTAGTTCTTCGTCTACAATTACATTAGTGGCTAATTTATGGATAAATTTTAATGATTCTAGTTGAAAGAGTTCAGTTATATTTAATTGGTTAGTTTGTTTAAAAAGTTCTCTAGTTGCAGTTAAATAGGGAAGGTCATATACTAACTTTAATATTTTATTTTGTTGTCTTTGTAGTCTGTTTATGTCATTTTGATATCCTGCTCCCCATAATAGTTGCGTATAACATATTTTAGTTTTTACATAGGCTTCATACATTAGAATTTTTTCCGTTTTTGGAACAAAGTTTTTGATTTTTAAAAAAAGACTCGATAATGTCGCTACTTTGCTAATTAAATTGTTGATATGAATTGTCCATGTTAATTGTCTGTCTATTGTTAGTCCTAAGTATTTAACATGTTCAATTTCAGTAATTTCAGTCGTTCATTATTTATGTAAGCATCTACTTTATGACATTTTTTTCTAGTTTCAAAATGGATAATATTGCATTTTTTTTCATTAAGTGTAAGTAAGTTTGTGTTTGTCCATTTAGTCAACATAGTTAGGTCTTTGTTTATGTCATTATTTGTTAATACGTCTGTTTGATTTTTATAGAATAGTCCAATGTCGTCGGCATACATAATAATTTTTCCCTTGAAATTGTACAGTGACAAATCATTAATGTATAAAATATATAATATTGGACCCAAAATGGATCGCACAGAGGCACTTTTTATATGTTGGTCCAAGATCCTTCAATCTGCGACCTAAGGAATTACAAAACATTGCATCTCCGATACAGTTTAATGTAGGTGTGAGGTTTTTGATTAGCATGGAAGGAACAGATAGACACCGTTAAAAAAAATAATATAAATATATATATTGCAAATAAATCCTGTTTTTGTAATAGCAGCATATTTTGATTTTGTTTTTCTTTTCATGGTTATATCATACCATATTTATAAACTATAAACTTATAAATTATGAAAAAAGGAATAACCCACGCTTACAATATAGCTTAATTTGATGACATATTTTTTAAAGTGTATTTTTGTAATGAAAATTCCATGTAAATATACGTGTGGAAAAAAACAGTTAATGTAATGTATTATCACAATCAACTGTACGGTAAAAATATTTTCTGGTTCGACATAATTTTTTTCTTATATACATAAAAAAATATCGAGATCTGCTTGATTAGTGTACCGATGTAGTTAGCTGTTACGATAAGGGGATAATCATAAGTTGATTTGCATTTATGATTGCATTACCAGTTTTGGGAAATAATCGATTGTGATTTTGATAATGCGGACGAACAGGTTATATCAATATGTATCGATGTCCCGTATTCAAGTAATCGAGTTTATGGAATAGATACCGGATAAACATACACTCTGTTTTCATTTTTTGTTATTGCAGTTTGTCTGGCGTGATCTGATCTCCGCCACCCACATGCAATACGTGCATACCAGCAGCGGCAATAACAATGCTCGCGTACAGAAGAACATACAGTAGAATGCAACTCGTAACAATACTAAATTTATAGGCCGCGAATCGCTCGCGGGCCGGTAATTGAGCTCCAAAGTCTCGCCACCGTACAATATTGATTTCTTGTTCTCTACATAAAAAGCACACACAAAAAGCACAAAAAGAACACAAAAAATATATTTGTAAGTGTAATAAAATACAAGTAATAGACAGGTACGTTGTGAATTAGGGATTATCATTATCATTTTTTACTTATCCGCAACCAATGTAGATAAAGTACGGTATTGGTGCTTTAATTGCAGCGTATCTTGATCAATTTTATTATGTGATCAGTCTTACGTTTCAAGTGCTAGTCAAAAAACGATTTTACACATAAGTGTAGAGCAACCTTAAAACTCTTTATTCCACGTCCATCCTGCAAGGAGTTGAACCCAGGACCTCAAGAATGGTAGGTACTATTACACTACGAAGCAAATTTATCTACGCTCCAATAACTTTTTTAGGATTTTTATCAGAGAATAGTATATAGTCAAAAGCACTTCAGGAGGTAATCTTCAAAAATAGTCAAGTCCAAAAATGTTTTTTTTTTTCTCAGAATATGTTTATACATTCATTTTAGAGTATCGCTTTTGCTTCAAAAAAAATATCAATATAACTTCTATTAGTTACAAAAATTTAATTTAAAAAAATTAAATTGCTTAATTTCAAATTTGGTAAAGTCCCTCACTGTTCTGCGACAGGCGCCGTAGCGCATTCAGTTAGACGGCCAACTGTGAAACATGTGTCGCGGGTTCGATTCCCTCTAGTTGCAAGAAAAAAATCCAAGAAAGATATTTTCTCAATTGGTCAGGGTGTTGTGGTGTATATTTTATTACTTCTACCCGCTGGAAAGTATCTAATTAGAGGCTTAGCAAGTTATTCCTTTTAAATATATACATATTTATATATATTAACTTAATTTCAACAAAAGTGGACATGAACATTTTGAAAGATTACCTCCGGACTTGCCAGGGGCTTTAGTTTTATTTCACACACGGAACAATATTTATCCGGCTGAACACGGATAATTCGTGATATTTTAAGACAGTGAATTTAAATTTGTTTCTTTTATTCTGTTTTATTACGGTTACTCTCTATAAATACACAAATCTGCTTTCATTTTCAGTTCCTGACTTGCTAGAAATAAAGCCGGCATTCAACCGGGAGTAATGGATTATAAAAGTAATAAGTGCAAAACAATAAATAACGTAGGATTTTTTTTGCTAGATAATTTATATTTTAATTTTATAAAAAAGTTTTTCTTACTGACGTATGGCTATTTCTGTAGCTTTTGTTAAAATTCAGGAAGGAATTAATTTTTTGAAATCCACGTGGAGCTTAATGCTTTATTTACTTTAACACTAATACTTTACAATGATTCTGAATTTAAAATAATTTTGAAATACATGGTAACTTCAATATAATTTTAGTTACAATAAATAACAATACAAATAATAAATTACCACACAAAGCACATAAGGTTTATTTTTTTTTAATGTGGTATTCGTTTCGTTCGTTTTTTATTAAGTATACTTTCGCCTTATCATGTATTTATTTTGTAAAAAAAATTAAACTTATTAAACATTTTTTTATGAGCTGATATGGAAAATGAATTCCCGCGTATTAAGATTTTTTTTTTTTAAAACATTTTCTTTGATATTATCACAACAAACACTTATCAATTTTTAGCCATTTTGGTCTTATTCTGGAACACCGTGTATGATAATATATGAGAAATCTTGTTTTATAGGCAATATTCCACACCTTTTTATGCTCGGGTTGATTAAGATATACATAAATATTATTTAATTGCCTACGTTTATGGTTTATCACTTGCTCCCAGTATGCAATATGCTCAATGATAAAGTGCATCGGAGTGCAACGTACAACGCACGCCATGGTGCATAGATAATTGCAGAGGCTACCTGCATGAATCTGTCATCACTTGACTATACTTCTGATTAACTATGGAGATATACTTGACTATGGTCAGGCCCTTAAGGTGAGAACGCGATGCATAAGAAATAACTACACCACAAGTTAAACAAAGGTTCGTTAAAGAAAGCATTCGAAATATTTACATTACTAAAAGGCATTGAAACAACACCTTGACAAACAACCAGATATCTATTATTTAATTATTTGCATTCCAAGTAAAGTGTTTTTGTTGCCTTTGGCGTGACAATTAGCGCGAAGGCACAGTGTAAGAAAGCAAAAATTCAAATCAAAGCTTCTTAAAGTGTCGAATGGATTAATCGGAAGTTTTGTACTCACGCTTTTAAATATTCGCCTTATGATAAATATCTGGCATCGTTTGGGACCGGTTTGTAATCTTCTGGCGTGAAATATGAGAAAAGGTCTGCCAGGTAAGGCGAGTACTCTTGATTGGACATGGAAGCTGTAAGCTATCTATGTATGTTGCACTTTCATACTAGTATCATATTTCTGAATGTGCAATGGAGTGCATCTTCCGACTATTCATTAGAACTGCTTTAATTTACGAGAGAAGCAAGCATCAATTATTGCGATGCGGTACAGTACAAATGAGAAAACATAGCAAACGAAAACGAAATAAATAAATCAAAACGAATTGCATCATTTTATTGAAATTGGTTTAAAATTATTCATTCTGCGCAATAAAATAATACTTAGAATACTACGTTTCAATATACCTGTATGTTTTTTCAGAACATGTATTTACCATACGTAGTGAAAATAAACCTGTTGGCTCACGCCGACCTGGGGTAAAATTCCAAACGCTCTCGCGGCCGTAGAAAAAGCTTTTTACAAAGCGTATTTACATACAAAATACGCGAGATAAAAGTGTTCATGATGACGATCTTTCGTATTTATTCGGTGGAACTAAGGGGCGCTGGATTGACATGGGAGGAGGAGAAAATGCCGGTAGGCGATTGGGTCTCGTGGATTGGATGTCCACATGCTCCACTTAGAAGTGGATGTGGAAATGAAAAAGAAGAAGAAGTGAGGATAAATAGTATCGTATATGTTTGCTTATTATTTTATTTTAACTCAATTTCACTTAATTTTACCCCTTTTCAATGTTTTGCTAACAGGACATATTGTATTATTTACTATAATAAACGTCGATTTTCGGCACTGAACTGAACTGAATGTAATAATAAGTACATTGGCAATCAAAATACATAGTTCTTCAATTCAAATATAATACAACAATATTATACAGCCAAATAATGTATGCCTGTGACTGATCGAAGTTTCGTTTTCGGTTTCGTCCGATTTTGGTCAGTAAAACGAGTTTCGGCCGCGGTTCCTGTTTTTGGCTTAGCTAAAACCTGCGGATGGGATGTATTGGATTACGTTTTTCTTTCTCTTTATTTTTATCCGTATTATGTACAAGATAGTGGTATTTATAATTACCAATCAGATTTTATATGCCCATATACTGACAATTAAAAAAAAAACTTATTTATACTTATTTAAATAAACTCGTATAGATTAACAGCAAAAAATTGCCTAATTTTGGGCGTTTCAAAGCGACAATTAGCTTATTTAAATAAGGTACGGTTTTGGGTGAAACCAGAATAGAATCTGAAATTCGGCTTTGGCTTTGGCTGAAAATCTTGTTTCGGTCGGTCACTAGAATCCGTTAACATTTCGACATGACAACCGTGAATCTCTTTTTTTTAATACCTCATTGTCAAACCGTTTTGAACATTTTAAATAATATTAATAATAAAGTAAATAAAAATAAAACAAAAATTAAAATAAATTTAAAGAATAAGAAAAAAATACAGTTATATAAAAATATTGTAGAAGATTCATAGCATAATAATGAACATACATCGGTAATTATTGACACCATATAACTTAATAGGCGTACTGACTTTAGTGTAATCGACAGAGCCAATATGCTACAACCATCAAATACTCGTAGACTCCAAGACCTTAAAAAAGTGCAAATTTTCTTTTATTTAGGCTCATTTATCTCTGCGGACGGTGCATGCACATCAGAAATCAAAAGACGCATCCTAATCGCAAAAAATGTCGTGACTCGACTGACCAAAACTTGACAAGATCGGGGCATCTCAAAAGAAACTAAAATTTTCAAAGTGCGTACGCTTGTATTCCCAATATTCTTATATGGCGCAGAAACGTGGACAATTAAAACACGTGAGCAGGAGAAAATGCCTTCGATGCCTTCGAGATATGGCGTTGGCGTCGAATGATGAGAATACCATGGACAGCCAGAAAAACAAATGTCTCCATACTGTAGGAACTCAACGAAAAAGTTCGCCTATCGGCTATACGTTACCGACGTATTCTTCAGTTTTTCAGACACGTAGCTAGACGTGACGCAGAAAATTTGGAGAAAATAATAATCACTGGCAGTGTGCCTAGACGAAGAAACAGAGGCAGAGCTGCACCTCGATGGATCGGCTAGGTGAAAAGAACGTCACGGGTGACCCTATATGGAGCTGTGGAGAGGGCGCCGAGCCGTGAAGTGTGAAGACGCTTTGTCAATGGAATGGCTGGAGAGAGTATCAATAATCACGACCCTCAGAACTGAGGAACGACAGAGAAAAAATAATAATGAGAGAAAAAGAAGTTTATTTGTTTTTTTTACTAATAGTATATTTCAATCACTGTATTTTTCTGGTGGAATAAAGAACAGTAAAAATATTACTGAATGAAGCACGATAATTTTTATCGTTTATTAAAAATACGTATTAATGGATTTTGTTGTCTTCATACTATTATTGTTTGTAAGTAATTTGATTCGAGTGTTGTTAGTCATTCAAAATAATTAATTATAGCAAAGCTCTTTCATTATGTAGTAATGCTCATAATATGGGCTTTAGGGAATCAAACATTAGTCATAACCTGCACGTCATCTGAAACACCATATTGCTTCCAACGCATTCCCTACTTTAAATTACTATGAGGCAATTACGAATGACCACCGGAAGCATCCCCGAGTAATTAAACGGAACTTGCTGGCTGGAATTTTTTTTTAATTAATGAATTGAATCAATTAAAATATGACTGCAACATCACTTTTCTTTAGATTTCAACCACATGGCCATTAATCTTAAAACAATCAGAAATGAAAACGTAAATGTACCAAAATCAATTACGATAAATGGATAAGAAATTATGGCGGGAAAAATATAATGCCTATTTTTATACTCGATTGCAAAGTGAAGTAATGATTTGATTTATTTTTTTAAGCCTACTCAGCCCTTATTTAAGAGGCTTATTTGTAAGAAACTTGAGAAACGAGAGTGCATCCCGGAGGCGTCTTATGATTTCCACATGGTCCACCTAGGAGTGTAGGTGGAAAATAAAAAATAATTTATAGATGAATAACTCTATTTAAAAAAAAAACAAAAGGTGTTCTTGTCTTTTGAGAATACGCTATATTTATTTTGTATTATTTTGTATTTTGATTAACATGAATTTTTCAATTGCAATACTATTATAACCCATTTATAAACTGTACTAGAAACTAACTAAATTGTTATTAATCAGAGTTTGAATCACGATATTCTGATCTTTACTCCACGATACTACCACAAAAGTATAACTAAAGTTGAGTAATAATAATGAGTTTTATATGTATTGTAAATACAGATTAAAAGAAGAGAAACAGATTGATTTTTGCAAATTTAATTCAAAAAATATTTTCTACGCACAAAAATAAAATGAACTTAACTTTTAGAAACTTTCCCCGTTTGACTATGATCAATTAATTTAATTTTCCATAAAAAAAAAACATTTGTTATCTCAAATTTAAAATAATTGTTTGGGTAAACATTAAGAAGTACAATATTTCATTAATAATGTTCAGTACATACGTTGCATGTCATCCGGTGCACGCGGCCTATGTAAAGCTCGTCACTTTATGTAGCTTTTACATACGGAGCTAAATAATGTTTGGAAAGCTTCTAGCACTTAGAGGGGCAAGCGGAGACACGTGACTTCAATTATTTCACAAGCCAATGTTAACTTTAATGCCCCTATGGCTGAAAAAATAGTTAAAATAATGGCTTATACTGAGAAATGTGTTCTTTTGACAAATAAATTATATTAATTTGGGAAATATTAATAAAAACATTATTAATCAGGATTACATCTTAAAGTCTAAAGTCATAAAATGGAAGTATTTGCGTTTATTAGTATTTCTTTTATTATTATAATTATTTTCCACGCCTTAAAGTGCAATAAATCAAATCTCCATAATTTGTATTATGAAGCAAATACGATTTATTTATTTATTCATCTATATTACAAAAAAATAATAATAACGTATCCCAAACTCCATGAAATTAAGAGCCCTGTGTGGAGTTGGGATGCAAATTATTATTATTAATGAATAATAAAAATAAAAATTATTACATAAACATAAGTTTTAATAAACATCTGGACAACACGCTTAATAAAATAAAAATCTATGCAATATCCAGCAGCAGTCACCTGCATTCCCTTAGTCGAAATTCAAACTAATACACTTCTTCTAAAAATGGCTTTCGTTTCGGAGAGCATAATTTGTTCATCGAGGGTATTAAACACTCTTGAGGCCAAAAAGGAGAAAAATTTCTGAGCGAAAGTCTCAAATTTTAGGTCCAGTCTGGGGACACAGCAACATGTAACTTCAAAGTGGACCATGTTAGTAAAAAATATTATATCTTCGATTAAACCGACGAAGTTTAACAAAATACGGTCCAAGTGGAAACAAAAAGAGGAGAGGAGAAAAAACTTGGCAAAAGATATATTGCAAATAATATGATTATGTCAAAATGTTTGCAGACCAATGCTAAAATGGGAAATATTGGAAAATAAACCCTATTAACATTTCACCTAAAGAAATCAATATTTCAACAGAGACGAAAAAAACGTTGAAAGATCGCTGCTCCAGTTTTTTTGTGTTCAATAGACCATTTTGCAAATTTTGCCAGAAACATTTTTTTGTTTTCAAAGTCAAATAAGTAAAATCAGTAAGTGGAGATTGGCACTCAAAAATGCTGAAAATACCATTTAATAACGGAAAAAATAAAAGTACTTTAGCTACATAGATGCCTAGTAAGATAATTAACATATAGGCATTTATTCTACCAAAATGGTCTATTGAACATACAAGACCTGACAACGAGATATCTAAACCAAGATGAAGGAATTATCATTACCAAATAAAGGGCAGGTAGCCGTAGTGTGCTTATTTTACTACCTATGTACTATGTGCATATGTGTAAAATATGTCCATTTTGTTTTGGTGCAAAAAGAGAATTGACGATGATGATTATTATTAAATTGACCAATCTGGTTTGCGTCTTACAAAACACATTTAATTAAATTATGTGTAAGTTTAATAATATTTTTTCATTTCTACTATCATGAACTTTAATTATTTTTATGTTCAACAGCTATTTTTTATTTTTATTTATGCTTTTGTGAAACATAGTTAATAAACATACCTAAAAGGTATTTTGCCGCAACAAATCGGATTCTTAAAACAGGCATTCGTTCATAAAAGAACCGATCGCTTTTGGCTAATTAATCTTTCTAGCTTGCAAAAACCCTTCATATATTAGAACTTTTTCTAGAACACAATGTTTTTGCGCCATTTTATCTCACTAATATATGTATATATAAATAAAGAAATAAATAACAAAATATTGAGTTGTGTCGAACAAAGTCATCAGTAAATTAATGTGCACCGGATCTTCACGATTCCGTCCATTTAATGCAATTATGTGCGACCCCATTTTGTGAACTGGCCCATTAATGCACCAGCCGCCGGTCGTTAGGTCGCGTGCGGTATTACGTCTGCCACGCGTCTACCAGTACTGCGACAGGCGTCGGCGTCGCGTCGGCGTCGCGTTGGCGTTGTGACGTCACGCTGTCACGGGCACTCAATGACGTCTATATAATACATTACATAAAGCTAGCAGTATTAAATATGGAAAAATACCCCATGTTTTTTACAGTCGTCTCCGAGCGGATAAATAATAAACTTCTGCGTGTGAAATATAACTAGAACCTCGACGAATGTTTTCGACTCGATGTTTTTCTCACGTGAAAATCATGAAAAAGAGAAATCGAGTAAAGATAAATCTACCTCAGAGTAAAGTAGTTTTTGACTACCATGTTTGAGGTGCAGGGTTCTATTCCGAGCAAGGTTCAAATTGAGCATGTGATAGAATTATAAGACCGACAATTTTTTAACGTAAAATAAATAAATATTTGCGCTCTCATGATTTACCCAGACATTTAGATCTCACAGCCATTTTCAGTGAGTTGTAAATTACTCGGTATAAGAAAATAGGAATTAAGTTGTCGTAGAGCGAGGTGAAAACCTCGGACTTTTGATCAGCGAGTCCACGGGACCACAACCTGATTCATGTGTTATCGATTACTATAGTACGTTGGATTAAGTGCACATATGCAGTGCTTTTTGCCCCGTCCGGTGGGAATATGGGTATGATAAAAAAATTAAACCAATTATTAATTTGATAACATAACTTATCAAAACGCGTCAGAGAAGGATCAAAACGCCCATCTTCTACCCGCAGCTGTTCATATGTACAGTTCTGGAGAACTCTTCGTCCGCAGGGTAAAAATAAAAATTGGCGTTTGTGTCCGCCAGGCATAAAAATAATAATATTCTTAGAGTAATAACCTTATAGAGTGGCTCATACAGATAAAATGCATTCTATCATTATTGACTTACAGTTAGCTACAGATTACAGATATACAACGGACCGTAGGTACTTGGGGTAAAAATTACGAGCGCAAACCCAAACCGTCCATTGTACGTTTGTTGTTAACTAAAAACCAAACTAAAACCAAATCGAAAATTTAGAACGCTTTTATTCTATGCAATAGAGCTTAGAGGTTCTCCAGAGAATTATTACTCTGAGGTCATATTAGTGTGTGGTGTGTATCCCAAAATAAAATAATTTGCCGGTAAAAAAGCTTTCCCATACCCGACTGCATTGTTCGCACGCGCCGAGTAAACAGCGCAGAAGAGTGGATTTATGGAGAATAGAAATCGTATTGTGCAAGGACTGGACTGAATACTCAAGCAAACTATTAAACAATAAGTTTACAATTACAGTTTATAGTTTAAATGCTATAAACTATTCCTATTTTGTCGCACATAAATCGTTTTGTCTGACGGATTATGCCTTATTTGCTGTTTCTGTCTTCAGATCTAAAATTCAACAATTTGATTTTCCCGCTGTCATCCTACGCTTACATCTAACAATTTGGTTGTGCAAAATGCTTATTTATAAGATATTTTTTTTTTTTATTAGTTATACAATAATTTATTTAATAGATGACATAAATGAACGTAAAAATATTTTTTTGTCTTGGTAAGAAGTTATCCTTGTAAATTACAAATTTACGACAAAATTCCAAAATCAACCATACACAATTGAAGATTCATCATTACGTTTATTTTGTATGTGCGTAGTATTTGTATTTTAAAATTTGTTCCTGTAAGATAATTTATTTTCTTTTGCTTAGTAAAAAGTATTTAAAAAAAAAATTATCAGTAAAAAATAATTTGTTACATGTTTATAGCTATAAAGAAATTTCTCTTTTTATCTCATGAGGACATGTAAAAATAGTATCAAATCCGTGAGTACCTAAGCGAATCATGACTGGACATTCAGGGGGTAGAAGAAAGAATGGAAGACTTAGGCGGAGGTAAGAGGACGACGTAAATTTATATGATACAGCTTCTACAAGTCGCGAATTGGAAGATGGTGGTTGGAGAGAGGCGGATCTGGGGCAAAAGTTAAAGAAGGCCAAAGATCGATTTGGGTTGTAGCTCTATAGAAGAAGTCTCAGTAAGTAGTAAACACATAATATACTTCATTTTTAGTATATATTTTTAACATTGCTAGATTTAGGAACGATTCTAAGAATTCTATTTTCAAGCATTTGTTCAAATGGTGATACAAATTTTGTGTCAAATACATGTGTTACTGTTTGTAGGAAAGTACACTCAAATAATATTATTCCACTGTACCTAGAATAAATTGCGTCCCGCTTGATTCTAATCGCAGTTTGTGACGCATACACAGTAAGCCATTTTGCAACCTCAACTACTACGAAATATGCAGATTTATGCATGTTGAATTAATCCAAGTATAAGAAGCTGGATTAAGAGGTGTTGTACGCGACACCAGCTTGTGACAATCGCCGGCGGCTGCCGCTAAGTGACTCATGCTCAAAGAAGCCAATTTCATGATTAATTTACTACAAGAAGGCTCATTGACGATTATGTTTACGCATATCTGCTGATAAATTGTTATTGTTTATATTTGATTTGATTAAAAGTTGAAGGAAAAAAACACATTTTAATCGTACAAATCAAGGCAATAAAACACTTTAAAAGGAAAGTAGCCGAATGCAGTGGGAAACGTAAAATATTTTTTAATTTAATTTATAATACTTATGAGTACCTTTATTGCTTTGCGCATTTTGCTGACATGCATCGGGCTAAATTAATCTTTCAGATGCATTGGATTATAATAACGATGAATAAGTTCTATGTTCAAGTATAAAAGTGCATTTTAAATAACTGTACAAATTTTACCATCCCTTAATGATATTAGCCAAAAACATAAAACATTTTCAAATTATAAAAGGGAGCAAAAAAATATTACGGATAACAAAAGAAATAGAACAGAAAAATCAGCTTAAACCTCAAACTGAAAATAATGTTTTTGAAAAAGAACAAAACATAGAAATTAAAACAAAAATCTCAATAATACGAATTATCCAGAAAACCGGCCTAAATTATAAAAATGCATATTAAACAGACATGGGTCGTTCCTGATTGTGTCGCTATAAACTGTGTCTCTGTCCTTAACAAAGGTATGTATAATGTAATTAATAAATAAAAATAAATAAATTGAAACTGAAAAAGTAAATCGCACAAGCGAGAGCTTTTTGTCTCAAACATTCAAATCTTGCTCACCAAGTGTTTCAATATTTATTTTTTTATGTGTGCTCATCACTCTTATACATTAAGAACGCTTGTTTCATATTTTTTCAAAAACGACAACTAAAAGAATCACTTTACGCTCAGACGCTGAAGTCTTTGTGGGCATTTTTTCCTATTTATGTTATAGCTTAATTTTGAGATGTATTTTTGTAATTATATTTCTATGTGAATAATATATGTATGGAAAAATAAACAAGTAAAAAAAAACACACAAAACTTTTCGGTTAGTAACTTGCAATGCTTTTACAATACGCAGCTTTCGAAAATTGTATAATTTTACTATTTCCCAAACACAACAGAGCATAATTATCTCTAGCTGAGTTGTTATTAAGTTAATTAGAATATATTTGAAAAACAACGTTGGTACTATCAAACTAATGCAGTTAAGATTTTGTACAGAAAGCCAAATAAACAAATACACCGAAATAAAATAAATTATAACCTACTTTCATAGCGCAACATTGTGGTATACAAACATATCACTATTAGATCAAGTATAGTTTTACTTATTATTTACCAATTGTTGGGTCGCCGGAGACCTAACGGGCAGAACGAATTGTTTGAAAGTGATTATTCATGGATAACATCGCGATCGGCGGGATAACATAACAAACAGTAACTGGAATAGACCCCATAGTTGGTCGTTGGTGGCTTAGCACTGCACTGGGCTGGCTGCTATTATATCGCCTTACTTTGTTCGCAGTTTGTAGCTCCGTATTGTTAGCATTGACAACCGAAGGGAATTGAAACACAATAATCTACATCAAAATAAATTACTTTAAATTAAATAGAACATGCCGAATTTCATTTAGTTTTAATTAATTTGTTTACACAACTGAATGTTTTTTCTCTTCTACCAGCTGCGCCTTTGGGATATTTGGATAAAAGCTAATTTTTTTAAAAACGATTATGAAAGGATAGTTTCATGTAAAACTAATACAACAAAATTAAAAAAATTTAAAATGCTTGTATTATTTTTCAATAATGAAAATTTAAGATTTTGCTGCCAGAGACATAATTTTCATTTTAATATATATAAATCGTTTAATCGGACTTTAGATCTATATGAGAATCAATGTACCAAAATTTCGTCTAAATTTTAAGACAACAATGTTTGAGTATGTCTTGCAGACTGGCTGGATTTCCTCCCTAGGGAGTTATCCATATTTAAATTTATTTCAACAGAGAGGGAAAAAATTTTCGAGAAGGGAATATGGAAGTTTAGGCATTTACAGGGCTTCTGACCTGTCGTTGGCTGGTTTGAGTGGCCACTTTACACACTGTGTAACATTCACCATTCTGCCCATGTTCATTTCTCAAAAATATTTTCCTTCTCTGTTGAAATAAATTAAAATTTTAAGAGGCGTAATCGAATTATTAGCGTAGCGTTTTTTGAATATATAGAATTTTTAAGTGAATTTTTCAAGAAAAACGATTAAATTATTTAAGTTTTTTATTTGATGCATATTTATTTATTGCACGATTAAGAAAAAAACTGTGTTTTAAAGTGATTCAAAATTTTTATTTCCATTCTTTTTATCAGACTACAGCCATGAGGATATTTAAAAAAAAAAATAAATTTGCAAAATTTTGATTGTTACTATTTTTGATAATTTAATTTCGAATCCGTAATGAACAAATTTAATATCATATTTCATTACTCACTCTTATGTTGTTAATACATTTCTGCTCAAAACATGTTTTTACCTAAATGAAAACAACACAATAAAGATGTACTTAACACAATAAAATTGAAACAAATAGATAATAAAAAAAACTTTTAATATTAATATTAAGGAGTATATGGTATTGATGACAATCTTCGATACTACAAAATCATACAAATGCGCGTCATTAAATAAAAATTTCCGAAATACCTATATTTTTATAATAGACAAATAAAAGTTGGACAGTGATTTGTTTTCCATAAACAAGGCGTTGCATTTCTGAGCTACACACGCCTAGACAATTTTAGTAACAGTCGTATTAAGATGGATGCCGAATTATACACCATATTCATATTATATAGTGTGGGGGCGTGCAGTAGCTCTATTGTTGTAGTAGAAAGGTGTCGAATGATTATTATGGTAGGTATTCGGTCATCATTTCCACCTTGCGTAATACGTTATAAATTCTAACAATGCGCAATTTATATTGTGATGTTTTAATCAACAAGTATAATAGGCAATTACTCTTTTCTTAGCAAAGGTCAGTGTGCATCGCACCACAAACATATAAACGAATAACAAATACCCTCGGGACATGTTGCGTTATGGACATATAGCATTTTATTACTCTCCTCCGGTAAATTGATTTAGAGAATGATCTTTGCAGCTACTAAGGGATTGCAAAACAATATAAATATGCACATAAACTGAAATGAGCTTCGAAAAAACAACATGTGAAAAATGATGCGTTTTAGAGTAAAAAGATAACATTGTTTGAAAAATGTAATACATTAAGCAACATTATATGTACATTCATGTCGGCCAGCCGATAAAATAGAGTCATAACTAAAAAAAATGTTTTCCTAATGAAGTATACGGAATATTTTTTTTAAATACTCCCTTGTGCTGTTTTTTTAAAAAAAATTAGCTTTACGATTCAATTGTGGCTTCATTCATTGATGGCTCTATAAGATTTATTTATTTATTTTATTAGGTAAACAAACAGTATGTACACATATATTGCCAATTTCTCTGTATATTAGTGTAAGAAACTCATGCACACGCCAAAAAAATTGTTTACACTTTATACAATAATTAAAATTATGTTCTATATAATAAATGTAAAAGAAACAAAATGAAAAGATATGTATTAAATAATAAAGTTGAACATCTGCTTCTATCAAAATTTCTATAATTTTTGACCTAAATTTACACACATTGTCTCAAAAAATATCAGCCCCGGTAAATATTGTTGTATTGGTCGCATGTTCTAGGTATTGTAGAGTGTTTTAAATATTTTGTTGACGCGTTTTCAGTGTAAAACAGAAGATTTTGTCTGTTCGGTCTAGATGGCACACGGAATGAAAGTCTTTCAAGTAGGTTAGAAGAATCAATTTAATTATTTATTAATTCGAATACAAAATACTGGTCTAACAATACTCTTCTATTTTTAAGAGAGTTTATTCCATGGTACTGCATACTTCCAGTACGATTAGAAAAGTTAATGTTTAACCGGTAGTCAACCTGATTAAAAAAAAAATTGTACCCTTTCTAGTCTATTAATACTTACATTATAGTAAGGTGACCAAATAGGAGTCCAGTATTCTAGCTGGGGACGGTAAAATGTTTTGTAGAGTTTTTCATGTCTCTGCATGTTTAAATGGTTTCGATACTCGCATAATAAGTCCGACCATTTTATATGTTTTTTTCAGGACTGATTCAACATGAATATTAAACATTAGTTTTGTATCAATATCACACCTAAGTCGCGAATTTGACTATCTGTTATGAGATCGGGGTATTATTGAAAGAGTAAGGAAAGCTGATCGTCGTTTGTTTGCGCGAAATACAAAATAAATGA
This sequence comes from Micrasema longulum, assembly GCF_059751315.1. Taxonomy (NCBI): domain Eukaryota; kingdom Metazoa; phylum Arthropoda; class Insecta; order Trichoptera; family Brachycentridae; genus Micrasema; species Micrasema longulum. The sequence continues at coordinate 59,093 of NW_028279898.1, forward strand.
CATTTACTAATATTTAATTCCAGTAAATATTGATTACAATACTGAAAAAGTCTGTCGAGATCTTCTTGCATTTTTGCAGTCAGTGTGAGATTTAATGCTGGCGTAAATTTTCATGTCATCAGCAAAAATGAGATATATTACTCACAAACACTTATTTGATAATAATAATAAAATCCCGTATATAGTTACAGTCCGCTTTTATTAAGTGACCGGGTTTTGTCGTGACCGCATCGTCAGACTGGGGGTTGTAAATCATGATTTTATATAATTATCGGAGTAAAAGAGTTTTAATTACAATAATTTAAGTGTTCGAATGTTCATAATAAAAATAGATGTAAAATATATAATTTAATAAGTTCTATAGTAAACTTGTATTATAATGTATCTATAGTAATTTTTTAAAACTATAACAAGGTCTGATGGTTGAAAAAAAAATACACATGGGAGTTGCATTATTTTTTTCCTTGCTTATAATGTACAAGGTTTATATTTACTTCAAAGGGATATTTATAAGTCAACTTCAAAAAACAATATTCTATTGAAATTACTTAAATAAAAAACTGAATATAGTTGATATGGATGGGATGTTTTGGCTGTAGCCTGTTTTAGAAGCTTCTCGGTATTCGCTCAAGTAACGAGAAAACCACAGAAATGTTACTAAAATTTAAAACACCTCAGGAAAAATATTGGGGCCCCCTAGTAAATAGTTCCTTTCAAAACCATGTCCCTCATTTTTTAGATCCTTACACTTTAAAAAATGTTTTAGCATTTTTTAAGGCAGACTAAATTTCTTTCAAGGGTGAAAACAAAAACAAAAAAAACCAAAAGAAAAATGTATGGTTTTAAGAAAACGTGTTCATTTAGTTTCTTGGCCCTGTTGAAAATTCCGCTTTTTTGAGTTTCGACTCTATTTTATCGGATGTGCGATATGTGTCTTATAATAATAATTATACACCTGAACTTTTAGCAATCACGTTTAAATCTAAATGTTCAAAAAAAATTGTTTGTTTTATTATTTTTAGATTAGTTTTTTGGTTTTGTATGCTATACTGTACATGGTACACCTGCATCACTATGTCAAGGCAGATTATATTTTTTACCAGAAAAACTAACACTTGAGTGATCGTGATTTAATGGTATCGCTAATCGCTAAATAGTCCGGTAGGCTGGCAATATACTTTTTCATACCATTTCTTACACATTTAATGCGGAAAATCTTATAAATTATTTAAAGTTCATACAGTAGACACAATTTACAAAATATATTCTAGTTTACAAATTTACAAAGAAGAAAACGTAATCGAATTTGAAATGAATATACCAAACTCAGATACCAAAATAATATAAACATTCTTAAATTTCACACAAATCATGATCAAAATAGTTTTATTTACAAAGGAATAAAAAAATATACTAATCTCCCCAACGCACTGAAAATTATTAATTCTTAGAGTAATAACCTAAATGAGTCGCCCATACGGAGAAAAAACCATTCTATGATTATTGGCCACGAAGTTTCCTACATATTACAGCAATACAACGAGCCGTAGGTACTTGGGTTGAAAACATCGAGCGTTAACCGAAATCGTCCATTACACGTTTGTTGTTAAACTAAAAACCAAATAAAAAATAGGGACGCTTTTGTTCTATGCAATAAAGCTTAAGGGCTTCTCTTAAGAATTGTTACTCTGAAAATAAAATAAATATACCACTAAATAAATTCCAAGTAACTTTTAGAGAAAAAAACGTTTTAAGTTTCAAGTACAGTTACAACCAATACCAGCGCTCCGAATACCTGCCTCTTCTAACTGCTGTACCTTTATAATGGCTTTGAATTTTGAAAATTCACAAAGAGGTCCCCCGACGTCTTAATCGGATCTAGAAAAGTTGTTGGGGATGGAATACATTGCCTCTGGACTGGCATCTTAAACGTAAGATTGATCCCCCTTATCTTCCATGAGGAAAAGTCGGTCTAGATACGCTGCAAATGGATTACCGATTCAGTGCCTTATGCTGATAGGGAAATGATGATGATGATAAAAATGATAAGACACTTGAAGAACATTAAAAAACAGTCGTTCATATTGAAATGTGTTCACATTTGTACTATAGCAATACATTACACAATATTTTATTGTAATAAGACGAAAGGGAGTCAGAATAATGTCCATTGTTTATCTATTAAAATATCTCGTTATCCCATTGTCACGTTATCAGTACCAGGTTCGATTTAGTCGATTTTCTAACAAAGTGCGCTTTGCGGCTATATTCTAGCTTTAACAAAACGTATGGTCGACTAATAAATAATTTAACTTTCCCTTTAGAGAACTTCATGGGAGACACTATGTAAAGTGCTCAGTGGCTGATAAACTCGAACGCCAGTAGAAACAGGTAGAATTTCGCTATAGTTCTCTGTAATTTTTATCAATTTGTCTCGCCCGAGGGAATAAACGTACAGTCAACATAAATATTTCTTCGCTGGGACTGTAATAGGGCTAACATAACACAAAAACAACGTGATGATCTATTTGAAAACGCTAGATTCGTATTATTTTTCATCCGTAATGGTATTTTTTAATCAAAATCAGAAAAGATGACTCATTTAACTAACCAGTTTCAAGATATAGTTTATAAACTTATATAATTTTACGTGTAATGTTTATGCATGTATTTATTTATCTGAAATCAATAAGGATCTATGAAATACTGTCAAGTAACGAATTATTTTTTACTCTTTATTAGTAGTATAAAAAATATTTTTAAATATATAAATTTTGTTTCCCCGAAAACGGTCCATTGATGAGCCTAATATGTCACGATTTGCGTAAATTTTGAAATTGTTTGTGACCTTTAAAATTTGAACAGAACATCGTCACGAATCTTGACGTCACAATTATCAAGGCCAAACATGTCTTTTTTTTGTAAAGACATATTTTTTAATAATTTCTTTTTTGATGTTGTGTACGAAATCATTTCTCCACAATATCCATATTGATTTTGAAAGTACAATATTTTTTTCTAAATCCATATCATTCGGTATTCGTAAAATGTGATATTTCTCTATTGTAGGAGCTTAATATTTTTTTCTAGATTGTTACATATATTTATAATTATATATATGACAATTTCTGTCAATTTTGGAGGCGAGTTGGTTTTTGACAGATAAACTAGTAAGACACGTTTTGGTAAGATCGCCGAATTTTCAAGATTATTCCCGAGCGAAATTGATGGAGTGCAAGCTCACGCTGCGCAGATTGCTCGCAACTTTTTGGCCGCATTGATGTTCCAGCTTCCGCATTCTCCGGATTTGGCCCCCTGCGACTTTTTTTGTTACCAAAGATAAAAAGGACTATCAAATGACGAGGTTTCGGATTAAGACCGAATCGATGACGAAACTGAAGACCATACCAAAGAGTGCGTTTCGGAAATGTTACGAGGATTGGAAAAAACGCTAGTATTAGTGTATTATATTCGATGGTGGTTTCTTTGATGGTGACAGTATTGATTTTGAGGAATGAATAAAAAAAAAAAAATTATAAAACTACGTATATACATGAATATAAAATGTAAAATGCGGATATAGTTTTTAATATTAGAAAAATTGTAATAGAATCGTAGTGACAAAATTCAATATTGTAAAACTTTGTTGTAATAAATATAATGTTCAATAATTAATAGTTAAATATTATATCCTTGCAGGACTTAAGACTTATTTTCTGATCTAGAGAATTTTTTAATTAACTTTTCTTAAGATGTATTATAGTATTATCGACTATAGGCCAATATAAATTATTTGACTATATTTTCTTATCAGGGCGTAGTTCCGTGTCACTATTCCTGTCGTCCTCCAAAATTTTCCACTTCCAACTGCTCCATACTCAATATCAACTAATTTAATTTCAAACGAGTATCCGTGTATAAAACAGCTGACTGATTGTTACACGAACCTTGAAGTTAACAACGGATTGATTATAATTAATTAAAAAGTAATAAAAAGCCTATCTTTTTGTGTGTATACTGTTTTATTTTAAACATCGTACAAAGATAATCGAGTTAGTAAGTCGAGATGAAATAAATCAAGCCAAGACTACCGGCAATATTCCAATGTCCTATTTTTTAATTGAGCGGGCCGCTTTTTTAATACGATAACATTTACTTGAGATTTTGATTAAGCTTTCGATAAAGATTTATTATTGTCATCAAACAAAACTGTTCAACACCTAGACGCCTGTATAAATTAAGAATGAATCAAAATATTTATAGTCACCGGTTTGCGTAATCAAATGATTGTTAAAATATGTTTTTATTTAATTGAGTCAATTTAAGGTAAAATACAGTTTATTTGGTGGGGTCGTATAAATAACTTAGTAAATAATATAAAAATATGTCATTAATAGAACACATTACAATCAACATTTTTGTAACTCGATAAGGTACTTATGTCTTATGCATTTTGTTTGTTTTTGCTGTCATTGATAGTTAGTAATAAAAACTGAAGAAATATGTACAACAACTGATCAATTCAATCGGCACGGGACACTTCAGTGAGGGAATATTATATTTAATGTAATAAATATAATATGTAAATTGTTAAGAAAGAAATATATATATTTTTTAAATCGGCTAGATTAAAAAAAATGTAAGAGCAATATGTAGTTGACTAATTAGGCAGATTTAAAAAATATGTACATAAATGTATTATGGGTAAATTTCAGCATAAAAAAAAACAAACTCATGTTAATTTAGGAAGCAATTTATCTCAAAAGATAGGGATATTTTTTTGGAGAACTAAAATAAAAACATAAATATCTTAAGAATGGATGTTTTTGGAAAATATTATAAACTATACCTCAGGCCTTAAAGGATACAATACGGTAGTCAACTTTCTACCGTTTCGAAGTTCAACATGCAGAAATGATCTTAATAAGCTGTTTTATACATGAATAATACACCAAAATTCGCATTGTTTTAATGCAAAAACTTCAGTAGTCTCAGATACGCTATTTTAAAATAGAATATAATAATCAAAATAATAATATTATTATATTGTCAGTTATTCGAAGATTAAAATTGTATAATTTAGTTACAAGGTTATGATGTTTTAGAAATGGCACAATCACAAAATCTTTTTTCGTTACCTTACTTCGTTCAATGTGACTTCCGTGGTTTATCCTTTAGGCACAAATATTAGTTATTAAAATATAAGAATAATGTTGAATGGTCACTCAAGATACGTTTATTTATTTTTCGATTTATTTTTATTGAAACTCCAAGTACAAATATATGTGCACTTTGGCGAGCTTGTTGCTAAAAGCAATATCTTCCAGCCATAAGATTAACTATCATTTTTTTTAAATCAATGATTGCACTCGAAAAAAACGCACATACCTACCAATATAAATGCTGTATGCATATTGAATAAGGAATATTTTTTATTAGCAGATAGAGCTTACACATATGTACTTATTGATTAAAAATAATTTGTGAGAAAGTGGGATCAGGTAATAAGTTTAGAAGGAGACAGGAATGATAAGGAATAAAAAAATGTAGGGAAGTTAGGGTTTTAAGGATATTATTTAATAATATGTCAGGCATTTCTAAGCAGCTAAGGAAGGTGCATTTTTGTATGAAAAAATAGTTCATTTCAAATTCTGGTTACTTATATATTTCTATAGTTACTTTTTAAACAGGTTTAATTCTAGTTAAATATCAATCAATTTCTGAACGAATAAATTCTATATTTAGATACTACCGTCGGCGTCGATCAAAATGCTTTATATTTATCAACAGTATAAAATGGTATGAACATTCACACATCGTTATAATTTTGATTTCTACATTCATTTAAAACTAGTTACATGTAAACATTATGATGAATCGAAAATGAAAATACACCCATTCAAATGAAACTTTTACTAGCACAGTAGTAATTATATTATGTCCGAGTGGTTAATGTAACTCGTGACGGGGTTGGGCACTCAGGCACCTGTACTGTGGGCCTATATTACTTATTCTTATTGCTAGTCCATATCTACGTACTTGTTTTTATATCCAATACGTTATGTATGAAATAATTAGCATCAACTATGTGATCTTTAGAAATTTTATAACTAATCAATATTTAAAAAAATGTACAGAACCATAAGAGTCCTTCTGACCAGGATAAACTAATCTGATGAGGTTCCCGCAAAATTACGTTTTATTATTTATGATATGCTTATAACGGGCGTTTATTATGAAAGAATAAGAGATAAACAATGACGCCATGGATTGTACATAAAATTAAAACTACTTTTTTTATCAGACAATATTTTGAGTTAGTCCAAATATTTCTTCTAGACAAAGACTAGATGTTATCACCTAGGGAGTTTTTAATTTTTCATAAATATATTTTTATACAGTTTCGATACATTTAGTACAATTAAATGTATAAAACAAAATACGCAGCAGCGTTGGGAGGATCATTACCGCGCTTCTTCTACAGGTAAAATCACTAAAATGTTTTTCCCAACGCTGGCTGATGCGGCAAACTTCCGTCATCATCACCAAAGTACTTTTGAAACGACCCAAATTTTTACCGGACACGGAGCTATGAGAAGTTATCTAATATAGGTTTAAATTAAGGAATGATGACTATTGTCCATGCGATGATATTTCTTCACAGAGTATCGAACATCTTTATTTCAGTGCCCATTTTTCAGTTTGCAACGCCATAATCTTGAAGCAGAATGCAGGAAAGATGGAATATCCTTAACAGATATCCACACTGTAGTTAAAAGTAGTTATCACGCGCCATTGTTCTTGAACTTTGCAACAATGGTGATTGGACTCATAAAGGTAATAAACCAAAATCAGTGATCGAACATCCCATTTCCAAGACAAACAAAAACGTTTTTTTCCGAGTACCTTAGCCTTGTACATGACATGTAAGGCTACTAAATACAGGGGTCCAAATATGTATGAAAAAAAATTAAATTAAATGTTTGAATGATCATATTCGAGAAAAAAATTAAGAATTTACATTGCGAGTGGTACTAAACTTACTACGTCATCGAAAATGTACTGGATTTTATGTTCGGTGAATTATTTTAATTAATTTTAGTTATTTTGAAAATATAACTATTTTATTAAAGCCACTTCAAAAAAAGATTAATTACACAATCACACCTGACGGGCATTTTTTTTTAAAAACTTTTGATAATTCTTTCATAAATTAGTATTTTGAACTCATTTGGAGTACCAATAAACAAGTTTATCGCGAATCGCTGAATTTAGTCGAAGCAATTTCTCTTCCCGCCAGTATATTTTATAGTGAATGCAATAATAGCGCTCTAGTTGCATCTCTACAACTATTTGTATCAGCATGTTGGGATCGCGTTTTCTTTCCGACATGTAATATTTAAATGTATGGCAATTGGTTCTTAGCATTGCTGTTAGATCTTCAGCGTTACATGCGAATCCAGTACGGGGATTGTAAATCTACTGATAGGAAATGGCACGAGAACATTATCAGGAAATATGTAATTGAATCACATTTATGTACTTGGGTAATTTCATTCATTTCACAATCGTAATTTAATGCTCATTTAAAGTGGACTATTTAACCAGGTGTAGTCATGTTAAAATACAAAACATTATGGTAATGTAAATGAGAACGAATATTATATGTATCCGTTTGATAACGCTTTTAAATCGATTATCAGCAGCAATTTCGTTTTAATGGGATATTCATTTTAATACATCTGATTTATTGTGGAGCTAAACAAAGTCCGTGCAGTATCTGAGGCGGAAATTTATAATATTTCGGTAGTCAGATGGCAGAAGGAACCATCTGCAATTTTCAAAAATGTTTACGAGAGCTGAAATACGTCTAAATTTCAAGACTTTATTCTACAAACTAAAATATTTTAGTGTTGCTTTTCAATAATAAATTACCATTCTAAATGACACTGATTTTTTTTTTCAGCGTGTGTTTGATGAAATATTAATTAAAACTTTTTAAAACTTAAACATAGACAAAAATACAGATGATTCCTTCGACCATCTGACTACCGATTTATTTCAAAGACTGTTTTTACATACATTTTTTAAATTATGGCTGACGTAAAATATTTATTCAAAAATATGTTTTTATACTGGAATATTTCATAGTCCCTGGACTGGCACCTGAAGTTCAAGACTGATCATCATGCCATTATGCAACGAAAAATGATCGAGATATGCTAACATACCGATACAGTTACCTCAGTAACAGGTGAATGATTGTTACACTGTTCTTTTGGAAGCTTTTTAAAACTTTGTCAGCAAAATTACCGTAAGCGCTGGATACACCTGAATAACATTGTACACCTCTAATAAAGAACAATTACGTACAAGGCAAATAATTAATAACAACAACTACCTAAGTACTGAAAATTATTTTTTATCGATTCCATGAAGAGAGTTGGATAATTTGCCTATTCACAGGCGTTACATGGAACAATCTTTTAGCCTTTTCTCATCCCATTGCATTGGTCTAAAAATAAACATTTTTGAAAGAACAAGGGGGTTTTAGTGATTTTTCTTTTAAACATAATACGCGTGTATCCATTCCCTTTTACGTCAATTTTTCGGAGTGTTATTTAAATGACCTTAAAAAAGTAAATGCTCTTGGCTGACGTACATATAACATAGTCCATGCGCGTAGATGTGTTTTTAATATACCGATAAATCGATGGTTTCGTTTGCGTTTTGTTTTAAGTGTCTGTTCTACCAATAAATTTTACAGAAAATGAGATAGGCCCCTGGATTATTTATCAGGTAAAAAATTTCCACAAAATTTCAAGAGGTAAAATATTGGGTAAGAATTTGAAAAGAGAGTCGTTGATATTGAATTTTGCCTCGATTCAGAATGAGGTTTATTTTAAACGCATATAACTATATATTTAAGAAAACTATTCCTACATAACTAATAAAAACAGAAATTGTACATATGTTATCTATAAAAGCATGAAATAAAACTGTACATAGATAATCAATACAGAAAAGAAAACTTACATAACCAACATTTAAAAATAAGTGAGGACAAAAAAAAAGAAATATCATACGTAGAAAAATGTAAGTCGGAGAAGAACAGCAAACAGACACTGAGAAAAAGTTTTTCACTATTCTTTGAGCTTTTTCGTTTCTAACATGTTTCACTACATATTTATTTATTTATATTTATTGAGACACATGTAAAAGTTAATAATTATTACAGTAATATAGTGAAACTGTAGTATTATTATAAAATAATAGTTTAACTAAAAAATAACACATAGTAGATAACTATAGGAAGAACAAACAAAAGCAAACATATGATTTACTTGAATTAACCAACTCAACCCGGAACCTCAAGCACGGTAGGCTAATGTGCCGACCACTACACTATATGGCAGAAATATACCCACTAGATTTCCCTTTTCAGGATATGAAAAAGTTTAAAAGTTACTTTGTCAACCAAGACTTGCATGCTGCGTAAGGAAGTTCAGTGCAAAATTGGATTTAAAAAATGTTTACTTTCAAGCGATAAAAATTTGAACATTTAATTGCACGGTAAAGTTTCTCGAAAATTTAACAAAAAAAAAACGTTTTAGTTAACATAAATTACATTCAAACGTCACAGGTTCAGGTGAACACGAACTAAGAATAGCCAATCAATTATGTGTCGCCATAGATTTGTGGTTTCCAAATAGCCATGTTTAGCGTATTTCGAAAGGTCTTTTTCTTCCTCTTGGTTTAGGTCGTATAATCTGTTTGTGAAGGTGGGCTGTCCTGGGATGATGACATCCAGCGGTCCTTCTATCTTTTTGCCGGCGTTCATGGCATCTTCTGCTGCAGAGATTATAAGACTTAAAGATTTTCACAAGCCTCGTATCTTCCATGCGGTCCACGTGGTCCCTGCAAAACGCCGTCTGCTTCTTCGCCACCTCAGTATGTGTTCAACACCACAGAAAAACCTTATCGTTTTATTTCTGATCCGATCTCTAAGAATTTTGCCTGTGAAGGAGCGTAGGGTTCTCATTTCTGCTACTCTGAGAAGTCTTTTTGGCCTGTTGGTGTCAGCTCTCAGTTTCATTCCGTAGGTCATAAAGGATCGGACGCATGTCTTGTATATCCTGACCTTACTTTCAGTTATCATCTGTCCCGTGAGCAGTCAGCTTTATTAGTCTGTGCCCGTACTTCACTTTATAGGCTACTGTTGCTGGAGATCTCTACACCGAGGTATGTGAACCGCATGATTTTCCCAATAAGTACATTATCGATGATCAGTTTGCATCTTTGTGGCTCCTTCGATATGGTTGAAAATTACAAATGGTAAGGGATTTTTTTTAATGTCAGGAAAGCTCACCGACTTGAATTCGTGATGTCATGAGCGGTGTAATTTCAAAATTGAAAATGAATAATAGCGATGGTAATATGATACATAAAAAAAAAAACTTTTTTGGCTACGTTTGATAGACTATTAACAAACAAAAACATATGAAAACACCACTGAACTTCTTCATTGTATATTGCAGTGCTAAAATATTTGATTCCGTTAAAAATTCTCATAACCGAAAATAAATTAAATATTCATGTATTTTATTATTTCACATTCAAGGCACGTTTATTTAAATTTTTACTTGTATATTTACGGGTTGGTCGAGTATTGTATTAATCTGCGTATTCCGTGAGGCGAGTTCAAGCGATATTAGGTTAAGTATCTGCATATAAAAGAATTCCGTCCGAGATGAAGGAAGGATGGTATGTGGTATGTGGTGTGTGGTGTGTGGTGTGTATGATGGAACTGTCTTATTAAATCACGTCTGTGGTATGCATCTCGTTCTTGGAAATACCGCTACTGGGTACATCATATGAATTGAAATAATGCACTATTTATTTTGATGGCTTTACCGCTCTTCGGCCTGGATATGGTTATCAGTACCTATGCCAGCAAAACGAATACTTATTTTTGTAATATTCATAAAATATCGCATATATTAATAAATATTAATAAATATGATATCTAACACATATTACAGTATTTAATACACAATACAAATGCTTATTTATTTTTCCGCAAAAGTGTTATTTTTTATATTTTAAACAGATTTTCACGATTCTAATGATAATACAGGTATTAATGTATTAAAATAAAACTTTTATACTCGGGAAATGTTTAGAACTTATTGTTTCGAATATGAACCATTTATTAGAGGACTGAAAAAATTGTCTCAACAAAAAAATATTCATTTTATCGAAATCTGCTTTAGAATTTAAAAATATTTTTAGTGGATTTATAGAGATTGTACATTGAACCCAGTTAACCAATCGTCTCCCTCTTCCCTTTACGTGGTCGACCACAACAAGCTTTGCCAGGTAATCTTCCTCTCTCCTTGTGAGATGACCAAAATATCGGAAAACTCGTCCTAGACATATTTTTTTAATTTAAAAAAAAAATATTTGGAAGTTCAACAAGGATACATAAAATAAATACAATTTTTAAGTTAGCATTGCTGACATTCTTTATACATATCCTCAATTATAACACTCTACCATCTTTCATAAATTATATAAAAGAAGTGTGTACCTTAATTGAATCAATTTAAGTATTAATAATGATGAGTTTAGTGAAAGATAAGAATAAAGGTTGAGTTAAACATAAGGAACTATTTTTTTTTTAAAGAAAAGAAAAGAGAAAATAAGATCATATAAGATGTAATAAAATAAACTAAAATTAATTTTCATACACAAAAATAAAGATTAAGCATTTGATTTAAGACACAGTAATTATTTTTTTTATAATCATTTACTCATGATAAATGTTAATGTTAACTTTTTTTTTTCTATTTTGTTATATAGTCTTAACATTCTTGCAAGAGGGTTAAAATCCTCTTTCCTCTTTTTTCCTTTTTCCCATTGAGTAATAGTTTCGATTTAAGGTAATTTATAAACAAATACGTTTATTTCTATTTTTATATATCTTTAAATTTTTAATCTTTTTTTTCTATTGAATATGTTCTGTAACTTGAATTATAAAAATAAAACTTTTATTTTATTGGTTGGTTGGAAGAAATTGCCATTTGGCAATAAGCCCGCCAATGTACAAATAATCATTATGTACAAAAAGTTAAATAAATAAATAAATAAATAAAATGTGCCATATTGTTTGAAAAAAATGGAGGGTAAAATGTATCAGGTGATCTCAGACGCCTACGGGGAACGTACAATGACACATTTTCAACACAAAACACTGAATCAACATTATTGTGAATTATATTCTACATGTACATCATATCTATATTTTGTCTCCTAGTTTCTAAATTTTCAATTTTAAAATACTCCAAGCGCTCTTCATAACATTGAGGTATTTTGCCCATGTTACACTTAAATGACAAAGAACGAAGGATTTTTTTCTGTGCAGTTTCAATTATATTTTTATAAATCACATAATGAGGTGATCAAACAATACTTCTAAATTCCAACTTGCTACGTACGACCTATGGTCGAGAGTCAGTCCGTCAGCTTCAGTTCGTAAAGAATATAAGCGTTGGCGAGTCTGGCTGTCCAGGGTGTTCTTAGCATATGCTTTCAGCACCAACACTCAAAGGTATCTACCAAACAAACAAACAAAAAAACAGTCTACTGTTTCCCTGTAAGGGTAAGCAGAAAGAATTAAACGCCCATATCACTCTATTTTTGAACACATATCTCGCTTCCTCTACGTTCATGCATCTTCTTATGTACGCACGCCGATTATTCCGACTTTTGACATATCCATCTTCAGATGTTTGTTAGATTTGATCATGCCATATCTTTCTCGATCTTCGTCGTTTTTTGCATCAATCAACATTTGCATCGTTTATGCTTTTAGCCGTTCTTTCACCGTCCATTCGCTCTACACGTTTAAACTGACGCAGCACTCCGATCATAAATTTGTTAATAATACTTGTATCAGCCTCAAATAATGCATGAATTTTCACATTTTTACACCTATCATACATAGTTATACTAAAGATTCACCTGAGAGATGGAATTTTACACATCTATCTTGTGTAAAATAATATATACAAAGAGAAAAAAATATTCAGCCTTTTCAAACATATTAAGTAAATAAAACGAAAAAAAAAACCGTTTTAGACACCCTATAAAATTACTGTAAATTTAGGGAAAATCTCTTTAAAAATATATGTGTACAAAAGTTGTGTTAACAAGAATTCAACAAAATGTACTTATACTATGTATAAAATCCAAGTCTCCAATGACTTGCTGTTCCAAATTTTGATAAATGAAACGGTTTGATAAATTTGGGTCTAATTTGAGATTTTATCAAGCGCCCTGTGTAAAATGGAAAAGATACACACTGATCAGTATACAAATAGCTTTTTCAATTAAGGGATTTTACGTTTGCCGTTATTACATATGAAAAATTCGATCCTGTCAAACAGCGCATGAACTTGAAATGAGATTTAGCGGAGTTGGCGTCATGATTTATACTTGATGGTTTCTTGGACTGCGTACGCGTTTTTTCGCCATCCACTTCTGTGTAGTCCAAAATTTGTTAGAACAGGTTAGCAGAAGTGTCTAAGGCTTTAGATGTTTAAATATTCGAACTTAAGAATTGGAGTTAACCCTCAAGGGATTTTATCAATCAACTGGTCTCAGTAGTTTTATTACAAGCATGTTTCTAGTGATAACTTGTCCCCAACATACCGCACACCGCATCTGAGGACTTAGTTTCTTTGACGGTGCCCACATACATGGAAAAATTACTATCTATCTATATGACAAAGCTATTTGTAATCTGGTAGCATTAGTATCAATGCGCTGAAAGATGGTAATACAAGACCAGCTAACAGAAGGCGCGGTCAAACATTATAAAACGAAGAACACCAAATTGATCGTCATCCTATCCACGCCCGACAGCTCTCAGCGAGTTAGATTCGTTTTATATTTAAAGCTCTTTACTATTCTTATAATATTATTCTTACCTCGTACACTTTATATCTGTGAAAACTAAATCTCTCGTAAGTAATCCACATGGTATATGATTAAATAATTATGACGTATGAAATTCTAAATAACTGTATTTAACTAATCTCAAATCGGAATAATCTTCCAATGAATAATTTCCCGACAGTACTTATTTATATTATGTATGTGCGGACAGTATGTGAAATAATACAAAATAATAACCCGAAAACACATGTCTATTACTTAAAATAGACAGTGTTCATACATCCAAAGCAATATTGAAAACAAGGCATTTATCGCTGAATATTGCTTCAAATAAGTCATTTATATGTATAAATTACGAATTAATTGAATTTTGTCTAAACTTTCATTGTCCCATTCAAAGCAATTGTAACACTAAAAAAAAATGCAAACATCGAATAAATATTGGTTTGAAAACATGGAAGAAATAGTGAATGTTACAAACAAGCCAAAAACAGGTCGTTAGCACTGTTCATCATTTCGGATACATGAAGATAAGGTGATCAGCCTTATGCTCCAGGTGCCAGTCCAGGGACAGTGAAATATTGCAGTATAAAACCACTTATAAAACGAACATTTTTCATCGACCCTTCCAGAAACCCGGAACTTTGAGCATGGTAGGCGAATATACTAACCATCACACTGCGAGGCTGACAAACCCACTCTTAATTTTTAATTTTAGGATTTTTACTTAAGAGTTCTTATCGAGATGAAAACACTCGCCCAAGGCCGCGATTACAAACGCTATCTTCATTCAACAATGTTTTGAGTATATCAAAATGCTTGCAGATGGGCTGGATTTTCACCCTAGGGAGTTGTTCATATTAAAATTTGTTGCAACAGAGAGGGAAACCATTTTTGAGAAGGGAATATGGGAGTTTAGGCATTTACAGGGCTTATGACCTGTCGTTGGCTGGTTTAAGTGGCCACATTACACACTGTGTAACATTTACAGTGTGTAAAGGAGGTATTCACAGTGTATTGAGGAAATGTGGATGTTAAAATATAGGCAGAATGGTGTATGTGTGTAAAGTGGCCACTTAAACCGGCCAATAACTGGTCATAAGCCCTGTAAACGCCTAGACTTCCATATTCCCTTCTCAAAGATATTTTCTCTCTCTGTTGCTATCTTTATTGGTACATTTTGAGACGATATAAAGTAAAATCTATATTTATCTAAGAAAATGTGTATATTTATGTGAAAATTTAAAGTATCTTCGTCGGTTACCTGTAATTGAACATGTTCAGAAAAATATGGTATTCATTTTGGAACATAGGGAAAACTAAATTTAGTTTGTAAATAAAATTAAAGATAAATGTTTAATTTCTATTGTAATACGATCCTAGGCCTCCGGTCCTATTTTACACTAATAATTGTATTAATCATACATTTGGACATGAATTACTTATCACTTACGAGTTCTAAATTAAGTTATAAACTTCATATCGGTTAACAACTATGTTAACATTACAATTCCTTATTATTCAGAGCTATAATTATTGTTTGTAACACCATATGCAGCCTCCACACTCATACGCACGAAAGCAGCGCGAACAAACATGCCCCATTGCACTCGCAGTTTCGCGGTTTGCTCCACCGCGGACCGAAAGAAGCCGCGAATATTTTACGAAAACCATTACACTCATGTTCGCGGACTCTTCGCGGCGTTCACGGGACGAATGTAGTGCCCGCTTTACTTGAATGTTAATAAACGTTGGTAAAAGTAATATTATATATGTCATAAGTACGTTTATTACTCTCTGTATGGGCTTCACTATGAATCATTGTGTATCAGAACATATTACAATACATTAAGCAAATTAACATTGTAAGTGCAACACATAATGGAAAGCAATTATGTGATTGAATTGGATTATAATCGTCGTATTTTGTCACGTTTTAGTTTGCAAATAATGCTGGTTTCAACAAAAATAGTGGCATGGGTTTTAAATAGGTTTGTATTCATTACAAACGGGGTAAAAGTTTTCCTTCGAGTCGATAATTGTTGGGAGTTCAAATAGTCACCAAATTTGATTATTAAAAGAAACGACCGAGATTTGTGAATATCTTGATATTAAAATTAAGAACAGTCCAGAAACCACATACGCCCATCAAACAAAAGGCGACTAAACTACTCGTTGAGGAGTAGTTTTACGTTTTGACCATTAGTTTCTTTGTAGACGTTGCTCAGTACTCAACTCCCGATTTGAATTCAGCTATGCCGTGTTGTGTCGTTTTAAAGTGTAGAAATACTGCTGGGATTAAAAAAAACAGGTTGGCATCACATTTCATGTGTAAGTAGCAAATGCATTACTTAAAAATTTATTTATTTTTCCATCTGTCAGATTGTCAAAAAAACGAATAGAACATTTTGTTAGTTTTGCCAGGGAAGTCCAATTGTTAACGCTACTTTGCTCATCTAATAAGAAAATTAACGAAAATTGGACGAAAATTAGACGAAAATAATTAGAATATTGATAGCAGGGTTGAAGAATTTTGTAATATAATATTAGTAAGTAAAGTTTTCTCTATATTAATAATTTATTGGATTTCAATAATTTCTTTGTCATTCATTATAATACTTTTATTTGTGACATAATGTACAAGATAAATTTTATGAGAATGAAAATAATGGTTTGTATCTAGAATGTTATTAAGAACTATTGCTAGAAAGTCCACATATTTGAATGTAGTTTATATTCACACCCGATGATGGGTAATTTAGAATACCTGAAACTAGTAGTGTTATTATTTATAAAACTCTTATGTGGTAAAAATTACAAAGTGTCTTATTTTAAATAAATTCAAAATGTTTTTTTCTACAAAGTTAATGTTGAAACAATTAATAATCTAAAAATTGTACTTTTAAAATATATTTTTTAAAGGGGATTATGACATTAAAATGCGTGTTATACTGGTCATTTTTTTGTTAGGGTCTTTAAATGACAATTCGTTTTCTAAGTTAAAATTTATCACGGTTTTTAAAAGTATGCAAAAAGGTTTATTCATTGTACTTCCGCCTAGTGAAATAAAGATAGCATTGTGTTCTAAAGACTGGATCAATTCTCACGCAATAGTCGACCTGTCCAGTTCCATTTGTCTCTAGTTCCGTATTAGTGGTTCAATCGCCGAGCAATGGTAAGTCCCGTTTTATATGCATCAGAAAAGCGAAAAAGATTTTTTGTGTTTTTCTATCTTTTGCCATTTACTTTTATTTATTTCTTTCTTTTTTTCTCCTAGTTCTCCTTATTTTTTTATTTTATTACTTTTTCATAATTTAAAAATTTTTTTTTTACATATTTTGTTTGATTTTTTGCTTAATTTATTTTAATCCGTAATGATATTTTTAATTCGCATGCCAAGAACCGTTATTTGTTTATTTATTTGGTGTTCAAACAATGAAAAATTATACCTAAAATAGAGAAATATCTGAAAAAATATTTAAAAAACACTACTAGTTTTTCACCAATTACATGCAACTACTATTAGAATATAAATTTTAATAAAATTAACAATGCAAATTGTTTCAATTAAATTATTGTAAAAATTTAATCATTAATATAAAACACATCTTAAATACATATGTAAACACAAAAACATACTTTCTTGTCTTATACTTAGTTTCAATAATAAAGTCTTATTTTATCTTATTTTATTTTATTTTATTTAATTTTATTTCTAATTCTTAATATTTTATATATATTTATATTTTCGACAATCAATACAAAAAATAAATTAAATGAATAAAGTTTTTCTTTTTTATTCCTATCTTCCTGAGAGCACTTATTGACAACCCGAAAAAGGTAAGTAGATAGAGATAGTAAAAAAGTTAACCATACCGTATTAGGAATAGTCAAATGCCGAATAAAAATAATTTTCAAGTCAGCACTTTTTGATTTAATTGCGATTTACTTCAATTTTTAATCGTTTTGAAGTGGCTACTTTTCATCACAGAAGCCAATTTGTAGTACCATCGAGAAATACTTTAATATTAATTTCGCAATACACGCGGAGTAAAGTTTCGGTAACACTTATTGGTTGAATATTATTATAAGACGTTTGAGTTGATGTAGTAAAAACACGTATAGACAGAGCGGTAAAGCATACTGAGGTGGATAGTAGGAAAGTTAAGTATACTGGATGTACAGATGAAGATAGCGTTTGTAATTGCGGCCCCGTTTCGAATAAATTGTAACCTGTTACAAATTCTTTTTCTATTCCTATGTAAAACGAACTTTATTATCGACCAGAAACTTGGACTAAACGACCAGCCTTAGACTAGAGCATCATGAGGCACGATTCTCTACAGGTTTAGTGTACCACTGTAATTGTTTCCAATGACTGCAGAGATACAAAGTATTGTCTACCGCGTTACCCACGAATTGTGACTTACAAGCGCATTATCAAATCGTGCTCTGTGCACTGAATCATCTTGACTTGTTCAGTGTTCAGTGTTCTGGGTTCACGATACCTTATCCCGAGACATGAATTTTAATTTACATGCTTGCAGGTTTTTTAATTTTCTTTATTTTGTTTTTAAATTTGAGTCTGAAGCCGGCTCCGCCTCGTGATAGTTCCGTTTTGGGATTCTGAATCACACGAACTTACTGTAATAATTTTGAAAAAATGTTTTGTGTAACTAAATTCATCAGAATCTGTATTACTTTATCCAGTACATTTTGCAGACTTCTGTAGTTAAAGAATACTAAATTGTTGAATTAAAATTCACATAAACATAACTATTACATACATTATCCCATACCATTTCACTAGGATTAGTAACATTATTTTACTTGTTATTTCTTTTTTAATTTTGTTTGCATTATTTTATTTTGTATTTTTTAAAGTAATTTAAAAAAAACCTATTTAAAAAACACACACAATTTGTAGATATTCTTCAGTGCAATTCCACATAAATATATTATATATTCAATTTAAATAATATTATTATTATTTTTACATTATGTGGGTTGGATACTTTGTAAAAATGACATACTTCGTATTTTTTTAATGCAAAAGATAACAGTCTCGATTAAGAACAATATTTTAAGAATACGTTAAATGTTTGTAGACAATTCCACCTCCAAGGGAGTTATCAAAATTGACATATTCAGAAAAGACGAATGCATTTTTTGAAAAAAAAGAACGGAAGTTTATACATTTACGGAGCTTATGACCTGTTTTAGGCTGTTAGCATTACTAAAGATAAAAAATAAGAGAATTGAAGAAACGTGATTATGAAAACAGTGAGAAGTCGGTGTTAAAAACACTTTGACTGACGTATTAATGACAAGTCATAGGGCCTGTTAATCGAAAATCAAAAATGTTTTTCTTATCTGTATAATATATGAAAACATAAACATAAACACTAAAATGAAAAAAAAAATTTTTGATTATTTATTTATTTGGCTTATGTAGTTTGCATTTCTTTACGGGCTATCACGTAATGCAGACTATAAATATAGGTTAGAAATTATTGAATAGAAAGCAGATAGCCGCAAAACTATCGATGTGCAAAGAAAAGTAGGTCCAATAATTCGCAGAAGCCGTATTCAGTAAGCGATGGTTGAATTCTGCTCTTGTACGGCTTCTGGGTGCGTAAAACAGTGCAAGAGATCTCACTCTAGAAAAATTATTAGGAACATACACTGATCTCTTTCAGTACATTTGGATTATATAAACTTCCGGAAATCGGCTCCGAAAAATGTTTCCCAAGAAAAATTTGGTGACGATATTTGAGGGTGTTGTAATCCATTATGTTGGTATCAAAATATTTGAGATTTTAAATTTCAAATCAAATAAAATAATTATGCGGTATGTTGAGGAAGAAAACTTTATTGTTAAATCTTATCAAATAAACTTTTTAATGGGTAAAAGTTCGTAATCTTGTGCTGTTTATTCAGAAGCCTTATTAGGATAAATTTCAGTCAGGTTTGTAGTTTATTACTTTCAGTGACTACCATAAGGTAATGGATACGAACGTGCTGAGAACTGATATCAGCGATGCAGTTCAGAGTGCTAATCGATGTTACCGTGAAATTTATAAACATCGATATTAAACTTAACCAATAACGTTATGAATTTTAGGTGAAGCATTGATTTAGTGTTCATTTGCTCGGTGTTTTTGTTGAACCTTCGTACTCCGAATTAACACAAAAATAGGACACAAAAACACGGAATGTAATGGGCAATAATTATATTATGCACGGAGTAGTAACCTTAAACGAAAACACGCATAAATCAATAATGACGAAACCCCCTTTTCAAAGATTTCTCTTTGCGGCCGTAATATCGATTTAAGACCCTTTACTGAGAAACTCATCATCGGTCCGCTATTCTGACAGAGCCCCATTAAGCGCTTTGTCCGAAGAAAGATAAACTATGACCCAGAGATTACGTTATAGAAAATCTTCGCCTTTATCTCCGCTCTGAGGTTAAACCCGCTTTCGAAACAGGCATTGTATTTTGTATTTTATATTTTAAACACCTAAATAGTTCGGAATATCAGGTCGGCGCATTCTTCGGCCGCTTTTACGACTTTTCGTATGTCGCTGGGTTGGGAGGAAACGGAAAAAGAAACAATAAAAGTTTGATGTGTAGCGGTATCCGGGCACAGAATACGGTCAAGAGGATCAGAGAATCTCCCCGGTACTTCGGTACGAAGAACGAGGTAGAAGTACCAGGGTACCAGAACACCACAAGGGTCAGCCGACGATACACAGGTGAAGATAGGAATCGCGCGGAGCACGCAGCTCCGTTGTATCGGACGGGTTATCGCGTAGCACACTCGTGTCCAAATTTGATTCGAGCTTTCACCGTTTGCTCCACAAAAATCCACGCACGAAGAAGTACTAAACTTATTATTTAAATATAACGCATCCAGGCATCTGATTTTAAAAACAAATAACTTAAGAATAAATTACGTTAAAATACGTATTTAAAAAATATTACCCAACAATAAAATATTTCATGCAATACACATATATTTTTTTCATGTATTTAATAACTGAAATCAATACAGTCATGTAAAAAAACAATACATTCAAAATAACACCAATTACAGATATATTAACATAACAAAAGATACTAGGTCGGTCAAAGCTTGGTCAAAAAATAACTAAAAACATATTCTACGGCGGCCTCCGTGGTGCATGGCTAAGATGCCTAACTCACACACGAAACGTTTCGGGTTCGATTCCCGAAACAAAAAATAAAAAGTGATTTCCCTCAAACCTAGATGTTCTGTGCTGTAATTTACCACTGTAATTGGCCTTCTGGGTCTGTTGTAGTGCAAAAAAAACATCAATTACTATTTTTTGTCGTTATTTCATCAATTTTAACTTATAACTTTTCATATTTCAGTCAAGTATTATTACATTGTTGTCTGTGTCCAGGTGGGTGAAGAATACAGTTCCAAGTATGAAATATAATAAGAATCTTGGACAAGTGTTTCCTAATACTCTCAGATTAAAATCTTAAAATGGAATTGAGTGTAGTGGTTTGCGCGTTTGCTTTCATGTATTTTTTGTAAATATTTTACTGTTCCTGAAGCACACGACTGATCACCTACTCTACCGTTTAACATAATATATTATCAAAATATGATGTTTTTGTAAATGTAATGCTTGTGATCAGGTGAAGATAGACTTTTTTCAATTCAAAAAGCGTGCGTACATAAGCTGTTGAAAAAACGAAGCAGCGAGCGCAGGCCAAGCAGTGTAGCCCAACCCAAAGTGTCCTGCCAGGCGCAGAAACCTCACGAAATCAAAATAAGCCAGTATATAATTTTAAATAACGTTACTGGCTAAAATAAATAGAAACAAATTATCGGCTCAATCAATTCCTATAAAATGTGTGGACACAATATTGTATAAAAAGGCACGTGTAAGTACACTGGAACCTCATTAAACACTTTTTTACACGGTTTCAAAATAACACGGTGCAAAAATAAATTAAAAAAGTTGTGGACACTAAACAACGCGTAATAGTCATATACTCGTAGTTTAAATATTTGTTATTGGAATGCCCTACATCTTTTTTTGCTTATTTATTTATTTTATTATATAGAAACATACGGTAAACAATTATTTTATTAAATAAAAAATAGCAAAGTTTTTAAATAATAATCATACATATTCATTAGGGATATCTCACTTTTTTTTTACAGTTTTAAATTAATAAGGGTCTATAAAATACTGTTGAGTAAAAAAAATATTTTTGGTACTTATTAGTAGGTTAAATTTTTTTTTTAAATTTTAATTTTAAATTACTAGGACAACGGTTCATTGCATTGGCTTCGCCCTTATTACGTCACGATTCGGTTAAATTTTGAACTTTGTCTGTGACCGTTTAAGTTTAAATAGAACGCCGGCGTCGTCATAACTGTCACGGCAAAACATATTGTTTTTTATAAAGTCATATTTTTTGGACAATTTCATTTGAAAAAGTTATGTATGAAAACATTTCTCTACGATATCTTTATTAATTTCGAAAAATACAATTAACTTTTTAAAATCCATTTCACATGTTTAAATTTATTTCAACAGAGATGGAAAACATTTTTAAGAAGGGAATATGGAAGTCTAGGCATTTACAGGGCTTACGACCTGTCATTGGGTGGATTAAGTGGCCACTTTACACACTGTGTAACATTCACCATTCTGCCCATGTTTAAGCATCCATATTTTCTCAACGTTTTTATCGGTGTTCGTAGTATGTGATATTTCCCTATTAGGGTACATTCTTAAATGTGTGAGTGCGAATGTATATATTTAAATATTTTTTTGACAGTTAGTGTTCAGGTGAGTGTAAGCGTATGCATCATTAAGAAGCAAGTGGGAATGTATCGCAGCAGATAGAATGAGTCGTAATTTATTTTCAAAAATAATTATGGGGCACGTTAAACATATCAACAGACAAAAAAATATTGAACAAGACCGATAGAGGAAAGAGTTTAGTATTTAGCGTATAATAATTTTTGAAAAGAATTTTTTTTTTTTGGAATTTCCGAATCAATTTGTATAGAAAAAAACTTATCCAGCATTGATCTTTTTTAATATACTTTTTTTACTGAGTGGAACGTATCCCATGTGAAAAAGAAGTTCTAGTTCATTATGATAATCAGATTGAAATATGATAATTCCTTGAGCTCAAACGGTTATTGTTTTAACGAAACCAGTTAAAACGTAAATACGAATACTCCATTTAAAATGTTTCCGAGTAATAGTTGGCGGGCACTTGTGATTGTTACCATATAGTCCCATTAAGTGCGACAAATGATATCATGATTTCTCTGAAATGGGAAAATCTCCTTGCACCAGCGCGTACTGTACGCGGCACTTGGACACGTGAGTTGCATAACAGGATAGCAGCAGAGACAAAACTGATAAAATAACTTCTCCGTGTGACACAATTAAGAGTAAAACCACTTGACAGATGGCGTCAGACTACCATTAAGAATGATAAATAAATTTAAATCCACTTTAGTAATAAATTAAGTTGTAGCTAATTTATGCCCATGTAGCAAAGAAAGCAATGATTAACATTGTATTAATGCATTTTAAAACGTCGAGCGAACACCGCATACAATGGTACGTAGTTACATCATTGTTAAAATATAAAAATACCTAATAATAATAATAACTGTTAAAATAAACAACTATAAACAACTAATAACTAACTAAACAACTGATAACTACTGAAATAACTAACGGCTCGATGTATTGCTGTAAACTGTAGCTAACTTTGTGATAGATAATCATAAAATGGTTTTGTCCGCATGGGCAGCTCCATTATCGGGTGGCATGTTATTACATCATTTTTATATTCAAAGTATGAAGTAAGGTAATTTAGTAAAAACAAAAAGCTAAATCGTGCCAAGTGTACAACTTTTCGTTATTCATTACATAATAGAAATGATTTTCAATTATTTCATAATTTTAATAACGGAAATATACTATTTTACTTCAATTTTTCCTGTTTTAGTTATTGTAGTACAAAGATATTAAGAATTTTACTATTAATTTACAGAGCGAGAAATAATAGTAAAGCCAATTTAAGGTATTAATTTATTACAAATGGCCTTTTAGATGATTACAATTTATGTTCAATTTGCAAACCTAATGGCAATTGATATTTTTGTAAAAGTGAGCATTATATTATTTATACAACAGCTGTACAAGTCAGTGCACTATTATTACGAAATAAATAAAATTACGACATTTGACATAAAGTAAATTGTATAATATCGGGTATTTCTAATATCAAACCATTTTAGTGGGTGAAAAAACTTTAAATCGATAATATAAAACCTCGGAAGTTATCCAAGTTCCGTTGTAAGGAAACGTAATCTTTTATCTCCGATGTTACAGGAAATAGTTACCTATTATGTATTCATCAAAAACACTGCTCGACAAACCATAGATAAGTCGATAGATTCAGTATCACGCTGGTTTATTATTCTCAAGTATTGTATGGAAACACTTCTTTGTTCCCCTGTCGTGTTTGGTCCTCCGCTGCTTTCACTTTTCATTCAAAGTAGCTTCGATCTCGTCCTAGACAAAAACCTTTTTGTGATCTCTATCAATTTGTTGGTATTTTATCTATCATATCGTGAGACTTGGTATCAGGTTTATCAGCATTACGACACAATGCAATATTGCACCGTGTAATGTGGTGAAGGAATTTAAAACACGATGCAAATCGTCAATTCTTCGCGAAATTAGGAGCACCTTCGCTGTTGAATCGATATTGTTCACGGTACAGTAATCAACTGCCATTAAGTTGGGCATAATTTCGATTATAAGTGTCACTTATGACTTTTGCTGTGTGAATATTTTAACAATAGCACTGTGGTACTTTACAAAGTTATAAGACTATGAATATATTATAAAATTGACGGGTATAAATCAGCGGTCTCAGTTTTCAAGGGCAGTAAGCAATAACATAGAGAACAGCGTCATTACTCTCAGATTGCTGGCATTCCTTAACACAGGATGTGATAACTAGTATTACTCTACTTGAGGCAAGTGCACGCAAATGTCGGAGGTTAGGGCATTAACGGGTCATACAATCATTGTTTGTACGATAATTAATCGCAACTTGGTGGACTTTAGTAGTGGAAGAACAGTGCCAGGTATCATTATACTCGGTTACTATTATCTGATGTGGGATAAAATATATCACGATCCAATTATTCAAATTCTCACTTAGCGCAACAATAGTCAGAAAAACCATTAAATCATCGGTACCTAGGTCATGTATTTTTTATGTTGTTATTTTTTTAACATACCTATTGAATTGTTTAATTTGACCTAAAAACTCTCACAAAAAATAATATCAATAATTTCCTGATTATGAGCAAAATTTGAATCGAACATGGATTTTAGTTTTCAACATTTATGACGGTGTTTTATCATGAAGCAAATCGTCGAAAATCTTAAATTAAAAGTGGTAAATTGAAAACAATCATACAAAACCTAATACTATTTGTTTATAATCTAAATCCTTGAAATGAAAATCGGCACTTGTTTAGAATTCATTTTCCAACTGTAATTTTTAACTGTTTCGTAAGAATTTATTTATATATACGGCCAATGGGCACTTTTATGGACACATTTATACATAGAAAATTGTTATAAAAAAAGTAGAAAGACTCAATGGTTTATAGTAGACTTTGTGGGAGTGGAAGCGGGAGAGAGGTGTTTATAATTGAATTTGATTCAGTGATCGTTTGAAAGAAGACAACTTGTTATCAAAGAAATCAAGACTGGTATGTTTGTTGGCAGACCTAAGAATTCTGGGCATGGGGGAATGAAAACCATAGTTAGTTCAATGGTTATCGGTATGAAAGAGTAAGTTTTGTCTGAGGTTTTTAGTTGGGATATTTAATTTTACTCATCTCAGTAGTTCAGGCGCATCAAATAGTGAGTTGAGAATTTTAAATAGGACTATAAGGTCGGATTTATTTCGACGGTCTTAAAGAGAAGATATATTCAAGGTAGTTTTTAACTCATTGTTCGTATAAAGGTTTCTGGATAAGCCCAACCTCCGACCCTATCTTTCTCAAAAATCGATGTTGAACTGATTCAATATTCTTAATGTGAACATCATAATATGGAGACCAGCTAACAGAGGAAGACTTTAGGTGCGGGCGAACTAAGATAGTTTTAAGGGTATTGATATTTTTGAAGTCATTTGTGCTTCTGTTAATAAATCCAAAAAGTTTTTAATGATTTATTGATAACATGTTCAATATGAATTGTAAAAGAAAGTTTAGTGTCAAGTATAATACCAAAATCTCGTATACTAGACACATGTGATAATATTTTATCGTTCAGTGAGTAGTCGTATATGATTGGATTTTCCAGACGAAAAAACCTCATAACCTTGCACTTACTTAAGTTGAGATGTAGATTATTACATGAGCACCAGGTGCTAAAAGAAAATAAGTTAAACTGTAATAGTGAACACCTGGAAGGGCTGTCAATCTGTTTGAGAATTTTAGTGTCATCAGAAAACAGCCAGATTGATGAATTAAGAAAAGCATTTTTTATATCATTGATGAACATATTAAATAGCAAAGAAGCAAGGTGAGCACTCTGTGGTACACCCGAAGATACATTAATGCTGTTTAAGATGGAATTATTTACCCTTATGAACTGTTTCTTTTCACTGAGATATGATATGAGAATGTACCAATATAGCTGATTATGTATGTTGATATTTTGATGTTTTTTCATGATTTATTTTTGTAATATTTAATTTATTACTGACTGTTATTTTGTATATAAACTATTACTCTAACATCTTACTGTGGGGTGAGTTTATAAAAACCACATTTCAATTTTTATTTTCATTATTTTTTTGTATTATTTTTAATTTATTTCAATGATATCATTATTTTGTATTTTTCATTATGTTTGTAACAAAATTTGTATTATTTATATTTTCAGATTTATACGAGTATATGATTATTTTTTTGTTATCTTCTTTGGAATTTTATTACTAATTATTTATACTTAGTTTTTCTGGATTGTTATTCTATTGCATAACACGTAATTATAATTTAATTTATTTTACCATGTATTTTTTATTGTTAATTATTACGGCTTAACGCGGGTACAGCCTAAAAAGCCTTAATAAGTTACTGAATTTCTAAACGCGTGTAATTTAAATAAATAAATAAATGTCTCTGGCGCTGATTACCTTATAGAATAAAAAATTGTCTCTTTCACTTCAAAACATTTAATTTTAATGTTTGTATTCGGTTATTTTCACTTTTATGTTAAAATTACGGGTTTAATATATTTTTTTCTATGTTTGCCAATGACATTATTTATATTCACAAGTGTTTTGCGTTTTGTTTTTACGAGTATATTTTTATTTTTTGTAAAAGGCATGAGCCTTTGAAAAAAAATGCAGTTCCAGTAAGAAATAATAGTTCATAAATTTAAATTGAGATTGCCTATTACTCGCATGGACATTTTAACCACAAACGTAGCAAAACTAATACAAAGGTAGATGCCTCCAAAATTACACTCTCATAAGTCTAATTTTGGGTGTTTTGAGTTACGAATGCAGTTAACGCACTTTTTTTCTCTATCATAGGAGAATACTGACGTATTTTTATAACTTTACAGATAAATATCGAGAAGAACACTATGGTAATTATCATGCTGTAGTCTTCTTATCACATTTTAACTGTCAAATGAGCAAATATAACAAAAATACTAGGTATTGTAATGTTAATAAACATTAAGCTTCAAAAATTAATCAATTTTAAAAAGTTTGTTTTTGCTCTCCTGCAAATTGGCAAATTTAAACATATCGAGGTGTACTTCTGGGAGCGCGATAACTGGCGGTCGTTAAACTTAAGATGCCGTAATCTCCCGTGAAAACAGCGGAAACGATGTGGTTGGCTGGGTCACATACCTAAATACTGCGGATACCTTTCGGGAGCCATAGCCACGCTTGCCTACTTTACGAAACATCAGGTCTCGTTATCCTGGACGTCCACGGCTGACAAATCACTGGCAGTTTGAATAACGAGACGTCGACCGGGCCACGATTACGAACGATATCCTTATCGGTACATATCGATAAGGTATAAAGTAAAATCGATATTTATGCACGAAAATGTGTATATTTGTAGAAAAAATTCAAATATCTTCTTAAGTTACCTGTAATTGAACAGAAATCTTAATATTACAGCGTAGATAAAATTAAAGATAAATTTTCCATTGTAATATGGAACCCGTAATATGCGGGAAGACGCAAGTCTACATTTTCGTCAAGCAGTTTATGTCAAACTGGCATGTTTTTTCGTACAGTTCAGGGAATCACATTCAGGGAGAAGATATATATGAAGTCAGTTCACGTGTATTGTGAACATAATTGGATAATTTTCGAAAAAAAATAAATGTAGTGATTCTATATAAAATATTTTTAAAATACCAAATGTAAATGAAAAAAAAAGAATAACACATTACAACAAAGATACAAAATATTTTAGAGAAGAGCATATGAGAGTTTAGGCATTCAATTTTTTTTTTCAATTCAATTTATTTAATTAAATATAACATATACATTACAAACATTTACAGGGCTTGTGACCTATTGGCATATTTCAAAAATATTTCTTATTATATTTTTTTTAATTTGGCTTTGTTTGATAATCCATTAATAAATAAATAAAAAAACTCAGAACTTCCTTATTGCTTTTTATAGATTGAAACCTATCCATCATTGTTCTTTTTGTGGTACCAATTTTTTTTTTTTTACCCGGTACTTAGTGGAACGTATCCCCCAAGTAAAAAGAGGTTTTAGTGTATACAGATACAGGTATAACTGTTTATGCTTTTTTCTTTTTTTTCTTTATTTTTCTCAACCCTTTAATGTCTAATTTTTCTAATTTCAACTAAAAACATAATTTTATGTATGTTTTTTTTATATAAATACTGGGAAAAATTATGAAAAAAAAGGTTTTTTTTTGTTTTAATTTCATTTTTAAGTTTATATAGACAATATGCTACATCGGGTATTAAAAGGTTAAAAAACACAAGAATGTAAGGAAAACAAGAAATAACGATTATTCAATACATCTTTTTATATAATAATGACAGTACGAAAACAATATTATACCCTTAGAGTATATACATATTATACTCTAAGATTATAGCCGTCTATTTATTACAGGATCAAAAATTCATAAACATTTCTGGTATATCCACGAACAGGCCATTCCTTTGTGGGATTTTTTTGATTTCTATTTTTACTGTTAATATGTCATTGCTATGTAATTATCCTTT
The DNA here is from genome assembly GCF_059751315.1 of Micrasema longulum. NCBI lineage: Eukaryota > Metazoa > Arthropoda > Insecta > Trichoptera > Brachycentridae > Micrasema > Micrasema longulum. The sequence continues at coordinate 88,397 of NW_028279898.1, forward strand.
ATTTTTTAAATACTCAGTTTTACCTCGTACGTATATTGTAAAAAAAACAAAAAAAAAAAGTAAAAAAAAAAATTATAGCTTACAATCTTTAAAAAAAAACCTTAGAAATCACCATTTGAACTTTAGCTAAATCAAACTTTTGAAAGAATACGTGCAACTTACTTTTTGACATTTTAAAATAAATCGTAATGGCTAGTGTGTATACAATATAATGAACAAGTCGCCGAGTGATAAACATGTTTGAAATCACTTTTATACACCGATTATCGGTATGTAGCAGATCGTCTACATTGGGCATTGTAGGGTTAAATACCTTTGTTAATTGTTTAATGTAAGTAAATAAATGGTAAAAAAAGAATAACACGTTCGCTGCTAACCCTGTAAAAGCTCTCCACATTAAAGTGAAGGAAGCCGCTGCGCTGCGGTGATTGGTTCGCTTTTATGGTATGATCCGTAGCAAGCGCTCGACCGCTTCGGAATGTCGGCGCAAGATGACGTCTGACACTTGTTGATTTGAGAACGTTATTTCAGCTCGGGGATCTATTGTATTGTTCACAGATTATTGATTGAAATGTCACGACCTGTGATCGGCAGAGTAAACAGTCTGCCCGGAATAGCGTGGCAGGTGGAAACGTGTTAGCCGAGACTCGAACCATATACGATACTTCCCCGTCTGATGATCACTGGGCAGTTGGGCACGTGATCACTCACCTCTCCTTATTTGGGATTCTCTTACATAATGCGGCGTTCGTCATTTAAACAATACGTTGATGGATATTTCAACAGAGATAGAGAACCTCTCGAGAAGGGAATGCATTGAGGCATTTACGGGGCTTTTGTCATTGGCTGTTTTATATTGGCGATCACTTTACAAAGTGTGTATGTTTCATAATTATCTCCACTCGATTATTAGTATTTTGTTTTAGAATAGCTATTGAGTCAAAAATGCTCGTCCAGTAGCTCGAGTTTCTGAGATATCTCTACACGAGAGAGTGCGGGTATTATCCTAGGCTCTCCCCGACTGAGTTATTTCCAGATTACTGCGCGGTTTGGTCGATAATACCGAAATTATGATGAGCAATGATTTGTATGTTCCCATTACTTACCTTAGACAGCGTCAGCATAGATTGTTTCATATTCCAATATACAGGACCAACCTGCCAATGTTTATGCCTGTTGGAAGGGCTACGACCGTGCTGAACAACATCACAGTGGATTTTGACCTCTGTTCCATGTAACTGATGGGGTTTTCCGGAGCAAGATTCTCCTATTACTTTGAAAAAAGTCTTTTTAATGTATTTGTTTCTTTTTATAACATGTACGCCTCAAATTTAAGCTTGCAATGTAAACTTTATTCAAAATGTCCTGCGGAGACTGTTTATTTATGTAACAATGTCTAGGAACAACGTCCTGTCCTTCAAATTGCTGTTTACACGTGAAAAATAGGTCGGATCCTGGGGCAGAACTATTTTTTTATTGTCCACGTGTAAACGGCAGGTACTTTATTCTTCCAAGGTCTACTTCTGAAGTCTAGGAGTCCACCCTGTAGCGTCCTTCCTTGCAACATACCCTCCCCATAGCCACTTAAACTTCGCTACACAATCCATGATATTCGCATATGTTTTTATACTAGTCATTTTTTGATATCAGAAGTACTAATCAAAAAACAATAAACGAGAGCATATTATTTCTAGACACATGTTTGTAAACTATTGACACGGTTCTATGTATGTAGATGCCAGCTCAGAAATGTGATACCGCATTGTGCTTTTGATTTGCAGTCATTCATCATTTGAATTCGATAGTCATCAATAGATGATAAATTTAGTTCACGAATTTCAACAACTTGAGAGGTGGTGATGATAAAACCGATAGACATTCATCATTGTACACTCTACACCTTGTTATGTGAGGAACATTCTTTCCCATATACGATTAATAATTACGATCATACGCCACAGTTTTTATCAACAGACATATACCTTAGATCACAGGTTTTAAAACTTATTTCGCCCGCCACCCAGTTAAAGAATGAAAAAAATTTTAAAGCTCTAAGAAATTTTTGAACTTATCTTAATTTTTAAAAATATTTCAATTAAAATAAAATGATAGACGAAGTCGATACAGCGCATAAAATTATAAGAGCATCTATTTAAAAGCTAGGTAACACAGTCCATTTGTTTTTCCTAAATGCAGGACTAATTTACCGTTGATGATGCCCGTGGGAAGAATGATTGGTCTGTTGAATAGCATACAAAGAGAGGTGGATCTTTTCCATGCTGGGATTACCAGCTTTATAATCCCCCTCTCTAACTATGCATCATAATATGTATAAGTGACTTATTCGTCTTGGTTAACTTTTGTTTTTATGGACTGTATGTTGGACATGAATAATCTATTGCATTTTTTTTATTTAAACACGTTTTAGTTATTCCCTAATAATATAAATTATGCACATTGTAATTGGCAGTAGAGCTGTATTGCAAAAAAGTTCTATGTCAATCCTACATTCCATATTGGATTAGAAACAAAGAGATCTTCAAAATTCAGGAAAATCTATCCTAAAGAACTCATGCGTCAAGTCATGCGAAGAATTTTGTACTAGTCTACACATTTAAAACCTTTGCTTTTAGAGACACTACTTTTAGCATTAAGTAGTTTAAAAACGCATATAAGGCGTTTACTATTAAAAAATAATTATTAAAGTTTCATGCGCAGGTAATTCATACACATACATACAGTTGTGGAATAAATGTTATCTCTTAAAAAAGCTGATTGCCGTAACCCTTTAAGGCCGTGTCTCCAGACTTCAGGCTCGTCCTTCGCAGAAACGTTAAGATCTGAAGTGCGGAACGAATACAACAAAGGAAGAAAATATCATTTCCCGCGGTTTCTTCTTTACAGATAAGAGAATAGGGCACCGCCGTACTAATTGTACCCCGTCGTCCTTTGTTACACGTAACCAAGTAATATTAAAGGCAAGAATGCACGTTTGCATAGCTATCTTCTACGCTACAGGTAGGAAAAGATAGCAGACAGGTAGACAGAGATAGCCAGGTACTACGGAGAAAGGGAATATGTAAATGTTCATAAAACAATACGTATGGCAGAAATTCTAAAATGGTGATATAACTGAGCTGATATAACCGAGTGCGTGGCGTGCGCCGATGACTTGCATTTGTATTTGCAAAATAAAAAGCTCTAAATGGATAAGTACCTAAATCACTTATATGCCATAATTAATTAAGAAATCTAAGCTATTATAAGGCGGTGATCTCACATAGAAAGGAATTAAATTCTGACGCGTCGATGGCTCAAAAAACAGTTTGATAATTACATTACATAATACTAACATATTACAACAGAGATGAAGAACAATAACGAGAAAGGAATATAGAAGTCCAAGCATCTACAGGGCTCACGACCTTTCAATGGCTGGTTTAAGTGGCCACTTTACACACTGTGTAACATTCACCATTCTGCCCATATGTGAATATCTATATTCCTTCAATTCTTTCATCTGTTGATGTTTGTGAAGTTAAAGAGCTGAAACCTTTATTTATGCGGGTGAGATTCGTCTAATTGAATTATTTCACCTGCATACTAGGCAACGCCTGAGAATGTTATTTTTTCAATTTCTATACTTCTTCATAGACCAGGTGGATTTATCAACAATATTTTGAGTTTGTCATATTACAACATATTACATAAATTATTATTATTATTGATTAAATAACATATTATTACACCAGAGATGAAGAACATTTAAGATAAGGTAATATAGAAGTCCAGGCATCTACAGGGCTTATGACCTGTCAATAATTCAATTAGACGAATCTCACCCGCATAAATAAAGGTTTCAGCTCTTTAACTTCTCAAACATCAACAGATGAAAGAATGGAAGGAATATAGATGTTCAAATATGGGCAGAATGGTGAATGTTACACAGTGTGTAAGGTAGTCACTTAAACCAGCCATTGACAGGTCATAAGCCCTGTAGATGCCTGGACTTCTATATTACCTTATTTTAAATGTTCTTCATCTCTGTTGTAATATGTTAATATAAACAGCTCCCCAGGGAGTTGAATCCAGTCCTTGTATACAAAAATTTGGACAAACTCAAAATATTGTTGATTACATAATACCTTAAACATTTTAAGCATCGTAGTTCAATTTGAATGTTTATAGAAAAGAAAAATAACAAAGGGTTTTATTAGATTGTAGAGTACGCTTTTGTTTATCATTAAATAATTTATTGATTTATTTATTTAAATGCAGTTTATTACACATTATTTTAGATATAAGTCCCAACTCCATGGGACTAAAAGTCCTGAGTTGAGTTGGGACGATCTTGGGATGAGTTGGGTGATCATTGGTATCAAATACATGCTTAAAACAACTTCTCTCCAATTAAAACATTCACAAAATTAATAATAAACTTAATAATAATGAAAATTAATAATAATGACGTCATGCACAAGCCAATTTCAATTTTATTAAAGTTAGATCAACATAAATCCGTTAACATATTTTCTATCATAAAGTAAGATATACATTTAAAAAAATTCAATAATAGATATTATATGCAACACGTTTTATCATTCGTCAATATTTTGATAATCAAAAAATTGACAAAAAATATGTTTAATGATCTTTATTAAATAATATTTTTCACTAGCATTTTGGGTTCAAAATGGCGGTGTACAATAAAAAACGACTGAAGAATTTTGCGTACAAGATTTGTTCACACACGTCTCATGGACAAGAAACATGGCTCTGGTTTGTTTGAAAGCTTGTTCTAGGACTATCTCCCAAAGGTGGTTGCATGCCGAGATTCCATTTTCAAACGCGGCTGATAAGCGCGCGGCGCGGCGGGGACTCTTTGGCGTTTCCAGAATATAAAAATGTATAGTCCTACAAACTCAGCTCTAAAACGAACGAAAATTGAACTAAGCATATTATTTTATATGTGCATTATTCTTTCGCTAGATTCTGTTCAGTTCCAAGTGCTGACATGCTTGATAATAATTTTCCCGATTAAATATATCAAATGAACGTAGTTATGCAGAAAGCAGCCGGCTATAGAAAAATAAAAAGGTAGATAATAGCACATTTGTGATAAAAGTGAATAATCAAATCTACACAACAGTTGAAATGCTTTTATCTCTAATAAATGATAAACAATGAAAACATTAGTTTTTTTTATGACAAACAAGAATCTAATTATGTATTTGACCAGTTTTAATGATTTTTAAAGAACCGTAAGATTTTTCTAGTGCTGTGGGTGTATTCTGCAAATTGAAAAATGCCATTTTTGGAATCGACATCATTTTCAAAAGGTGATAAATACAGGTTTTTTGTATGAAAGCGGTCTGGCTGTTTTTAGCAGAACATAGAATTGACCTTACTGCACCCGATAATATTAATATCTCTTTTTTATTTATTTTTTTAATTGTAGGCTTGCTGCTTTCTGCATAACAACATTAAAGTATTAGTCATATTTGTTTTATTTCACAGCATTTAAAAGATATTTTACAGCATTTAGAGGAGGTGGCAAGAGAGCTTTAATGAATAGGTACGAATTTTTAAACATTGTTTTTCTGTCACGACGAATTATTTATGCCTAAAGAAAATCAACAAAATCGACTTTGCGCAGCTCAAAACTGAACCGATTTCGTTCAAAAACAGTTATCATATATGTAAACCAAACATCCCAAGACAGCAGATAAAACTTTGTATTTTTAAGGGTTTTTGGATGTTTCTAGTTACCACAGTAAACAATTTATTGAAAAACTAAAACAACGAGGACATGTCAATGGTAAATATCTATAGTGTGCAAAAAATCATTTTTCTTGTGCCATAATCCAGGGAAAATATACGGGAATACGTTTGTATAAAGAAGAGCCAGACCGCGTTTCCTCATTAATAGTACACACTCATATTTAGAATTATTGATTGGTAGATTAGGTGTAACTAAAGATAAATTGTACAATAATAACAGGAAAACATCTTTTTTTTGTCAATAAGGCGTAACTACCTTACTAAAAAGTAGTTTATTTGTAAAATTTAAAAAAAAAACGCTTTATGACATTAAATAACTTATTAAATACGAATAACAGTATATCGACTGTGGCGCACGTTACGATTCGACAGATAATTTTGTGTACTTAAACGCTGTCTTTGTTGGTGATCTAAGGTTTGGCGGGAAATTCTTTGGAGTTACCATGCCAGAAAAAAATACCAGGAAAATTGTCAATGCTGGTGAGTTAGTATGTATGTTTATATATGTATGTATGTGCATGATTCATATGTGTACATTAGTAAGTTAATTTTTTTTTTTCGTTTTTTTCTTTTGAATTGTAAATTATTAATATATATTAAAATGTTATTGCCTAGCTTGGAACAGGGTATATACCCTTGTTAGCTGAGCAAAGTGTACAAACAATATATGTAATATGATAATGAGTATGTATAAATAAAAAACAGTATTTATTTTAACGATTTAACAACCTCACCGTTTGTGGTTTAATAAAACGAAGAAGATTACAAAAGCGCGTATTGTTAAAGTTGTAAATCACTGCAGTAAATATATCTCTATATGAAATATCTTCGTAAACGAACTGTTTGATGATTGTTTTATAATAATATAATGTTAATTCCCATATTTTTCAATTAGGATTTGTTTTATTCAACATAGTTACGATAAAAATGAAAGGCACGCGAACCATTTTATGGAAGCAAATTTGACGAAATACAGATACATACATCGATAAAAAAAAGTCAACTGAAAAAATCGGATTAAGAATTTAGTTAGCCGTTAATCCGTTAAAACAGACGTAATTCATAACTCTAGCTTTACGATTTAACCGCATAATGGTTATACGAGACACTAAATTTAAGGATCATTTTACATCATAGAAAAAATCCGCACGGCACGAAAAAATAACAAAGGGTGAATTGATTGTATAGTTATTGTAACGCGGCTGGTGTCAAGTGTGAAATATTTTCTTTCTGACAATTGAGATTTTCTTTGAAAAATGAACTTCAATAAAGACACTGGATTAAAAGTACTTCATGTCGAAAATAAAATAAGACAACTTAGAAATTAAAAAAGCGATTCACAATAAGAAAAAAAAAAATAATAACCAAATAAACAATATTTTTTTTAGTCCTCTCCTGTCTAGCTCCGAAAACATTAATATCAAATTACCACCCTTGTAAGGGAAAAAAAGACTTGATTTATTGGGTCCACGTGTAGTATTTAGTGAACATGATAAAAATAAAATAGGAATTAATTCATTCGTTACGAAAACCTTGACGAAAAAGATTGTTTGCTTTGAAACCGGTAGGTGAAAAAAAAAAAATTAGTGGGTAAAAACATTTTTAAAAATTTATTTTATTAATGTTATATCTATAAAAAGGTATTTTATTTGAATTTTAGCTTGTTAAATTATTATCATGTGAGGAGAGATTATATATTTTGTTTACATTTGGCTTTGTCTCTTGTTTTTACTGGACTAATCTGGTCAGTGTATGGAAGGCTTGGGTGGGTGCTTTCCCCTAAAACCTCTCCAACATAGTACACATAATAGTTCGCTGCATTCAACAATGTATTAAATATTTCTTCATAATCAAATTATATATTCATGGTTTAAATACACTAAAAGCATTTCAGAATTATTTCAGTTATTAATTATTCTTACTGACTTAATAAATAACGTAACGTAATAAAAATATCTTCTTACAAGAAAATGTTGGTCGTACAAATACTTATAATAATAATTAAGAAATAAATGTTAAGAA